>NW_008629333.1:0-8105 GCF_000691845.1 Merops nubicus
CTGCTCCTCCAAACCAAGGTGGATGGGAGCCGCACTGTCTCTGCTGGCGATAAAAGCGGCCAAGGAGGATTAGCCCGTGCTCGTTTAAAGGTTAAGCTCAAAGCTAACCTTTGTGACTAGGTCCTGCCTGCACGGCTTCCCATCCCGAGAGTGCTGAGGGTGAATAACTGTTCCTCCCTACTCCAGCATCGATTCCTGGTAGAGCAGTCTAAAAATGGCAGGTTTTTCCTATACTTTCATATCTCTGTAGGTGTTTATTAGACAAGTACACACAACCTCAGCCAGGTGCCAGGACCCTGACACTATTAGTGCTATAAATATGAGCTAAAGAGATAGTCCTGTCCCAAGAGCTTGTAAATTATATAGAAGAGATTACAGATCAAGAGGAATGTGATGAAACAAGTAGGCAGCATGAAAAATGGAACTCTGCACAGCATCGCACAAAGTACACGAGCTACTGAAATGAGCTGTTTACTGCTATAGGCAGCCTTTTGCTCAAATCAGCTCTGCAGGTACCTGGAGACAGGGTTATGGGGACACAATGGGAACATAACTGTGTATTGGCAGGAATTTCAAAACTGCCAAGATGACTCCACAACATGCATTCCTTTTATTTCAACAATCCCACCTGAATGAAAAAAAAAAAAAAAAAAACCAACCCATAGTGACACAGGAAGATTTTAAGAACAAGCTGAGAAACACTACACTGAAGATATATAAACCCAATAGTCTATTAAATATACCAAAGTCATGGAATAATGATGAAGTTGTTGTTCTTTACTATGAAAGTATTCAAGAGTCAGGGCTGTTGGCTAAATCATAATAAACCTTCTTAACTCCTTCATGGAGCTTTGACTGATCTTTAAGATATTACAGTCCTTTACAAACAATGTGTTGACTAGTCCCTGTTATTCCATATTTCCACATATGCAACGTAGTGTCAACTGAGTTGTCTGATGCAGACAAGTCAGGGTCTGCATTTCTCAGATTCTTACAGGTATCTTTTTTTTTTCCAAGATGCAATCATATTTCCCTCATTCTGGCTTCAGGTACCAAGCCGATTTCAGCAAAAAGCTACACATAACAGTTCATAGTTCAAGACCTGCAGTAACTTCGTACCTGGGCTTCCTAAAAATCCCTCAAGTGTGAATACTATCCAGTCCATGTTATTTGTTCACACAATTATTGATTTGTTTTAAAAGCTCTTCAGTTTGAAACAACTGCCTCAGATTTAACTTCTTCGAAAAAGATTCTGATGTAACCTCTCTTAAAACTCCCCCGTGGTGAATTCATGCAGCCTTTTCTCCCTTAAAACCAAATATTTTCACAATGCTCTTTAAAAACATGATTATCTACTAGTCCTATAGATTCTCTGGAGGACTTTCTGCTTCTGATGCAGTTGAAATAAAAGTTAGTCATGAAGCTTAATGGATTTTAGGAAAAAAGCACAGGTATTAAGGTCTGCATGGTATACAAATTTAGGCAGAATAAAATAATACTTTTTCCTTTGACGGCCTATGCATCTACAACTACATAATAAATTTCAGTCCTTAACAGCCACTCCTCTTTAAACAATTAAAAGACCTCATCAAAATCAAATTTTACTGTATTAAAAAGGATTTAGGTTGCCAAATTAAGTGACTAAAGGTTGGGAAAGCCAGAAGGCTACCCATGAAACCTTAATTCAGACCTCTTGTGCATGTGCATTGCAACTCTGTACTTAATTATGAACTCGTCTGCAGAACACCAGGCTCCATTTGGAACATTTGAAATTATGTAGTGGCAAGCATGAGACTAGCTAATTATGTCTCCTCCTGTGTTCCCATCCATTTATTCCTTTACATTCTAGGGTCTTGTTTCTGCACATCCCTTATCATTGCTCATGTGGAAATTTTTCTTTCCCTGGTCTGTCTGAAACTCTTACCCTTAGACAACCACTTTAGTAGCGAATAGGGTCTCATAAAGATTGCTAATTACCCCTTCAGAGGTTGTTTCTCCAAGGGTGAAAAAATGGAAAGAAGAAAAAAAAAAAAAAAAAAAAAAAAAAAAAAAAAAACGAAAACCAAAAAAACAGGAAGAAGAGGAAGAAGGAGAGTGAAAAACAAGGAAACAAAAAGTTTGCAGAAGGGAAATAAGGAATTGAGGTCAGTCTTCATGATATCATAGAGCTTCCGTCTTACAAAGGATCGGCTTTCAAATGACAAGCTTTCCAGAGAGACAGTTGTAGATGAATGCAAAAGGAAGGCATTAAGTTGCCTGATGCCTTGGTAGAGAAGGATCACACTGTATTTAAAAACAAAGCTGCACTGTCTCAGTAGCCATTCTGGGAAAATTATTATTTTATTTCTTAATTTGTGACAAAATCATTACTTTCTATCTGCTTTTCTTGAAAGAAGGCCTCATCAGGCAAAGCCATTGTTTCCTCTCTATGCTAGGTGTTACAAAGATAAACACTTTCCAGAGCTAATTTTCTATTGAGATGCATGAGATGTAATCATATGCTAATAACTTACATCTTTGGTTGGTGAATTTGGTCTTGACACAGATTTAAAGTTGTTACCTTCAAACCATAATGTTGTTTTAAAAAGTTTTCAAGCAGAACTAACAAATACTGAAACCAGTGGTGTTTGTGCCACTATCAGTAAGATTGCATTATTACAGTGGACCAAAAGCATTTAATGTGAAATTTTAAACCTAAAACAGGCTAAAGCCATAACTATTCAATATTCTTTGTTGGTGTTTGGTTGGTTGGTGGTGTTGTTTTTTTTTTTTTCTGGAACATGAAAAATCACAGAAAATTTGAGCTAGAAAAAAAAATATTTCCTAAATGAACTGGAGTCTCTGAAGGCTTAAGCTCCCCAGTGAAATTGAGTATAAGCATATTTCTGTTTGCCAGTCAATCTCAACATCACAAAACTCACATTTTCAAAAGAAGTGGCTAAAAAATAGTTACTCTGCAGAGTGCTTCAGTCTTTAGAGACTTTCTGATCCTTTCTCATATACTTTATTTGCAATCATTGGCACCAGAAACTTGATTTCTTAAACAAAATTCAGATTCTGTACTACTTCTTATTTGCTTCCAGGAGTTTTAATAATGAAAAATACCCTCAAAATCGTGTGCTGAGCCATGCTGCAGGGTATAACAGATTTACCTTGAATGGGATAAGAAAGCAGAACTAATTTATTGAAAGTAAAGTATGTTACAGTCCAGTAAAATTAAACACTCATAGCTTCAGGGACATAACTGTGCAGATATTTTTTTTCACACAGGCTTACTATGCAGGCAAGCTCATATTGTGGGAGATTTTTAATGTGTGGCCTTCGTAACCTACCATGCAGAGCTGCTGTGGGGATTAACTAGTTAAGATTTGTAAAGTGCTTTGAAGATTATAAAGCATTAAGTTGCATAAGTGCTAAGCACTTACTTAATACTTAAGTATTGTAAACAAGATTTACAGGACAACTCATGTTCACCTCACCAGTATGAGTCTTTGTGATTTCAGTGTAGCTCTTGCAAGAGGTAAAGCAAGCAGAACTGACCACAACAGAGTGAAAATCCTTTCTTGTTACACTATGGGAGTCTAAAGTGAGATAAAACTGTTATGGTGGTGCAGAAAAATTAATTGACAACTAACAACTGAAATGCAATAGTAGATCCAAGAAATCCACATAAAAATGCAGGGCTTCTTAGGGAGCCAGTTCTGCCATCCCTACTTAATCTATGTCCTATTTTACCCAAGTAGACCCACTGACTATTCTCCAGGAAGCACAACTCCAAACCCTAAATCCATAGATGGACCCAATAGATCAATTATATCAGCTGAAAATATTGCCAAGTGACAGTAAGCATGGGTAAAATCTGTAAAATGGTAAGTTGTACTTCATACATATTTTAGCTTTGACTTAAATCAATTACAAATTATTTAAGTCAAAATTTTGGAAAAAAAGATGAACACAGAAAAACTGTTGTCTTTATCAATCAGATTGAGAACACCTCTTTTTTTTGACACACTTGCTTTGTTGAGTTTCATTTTAGTGTCTTCCTTCCTCTCCTTTGTTTTGTAAAGTCAGTTTTCAGTAGCAGAAGTAGTTGTTTGGTGGGTTTTTGGTTTGTTGTTTGGTTGGGGTTTTTTTGTGGTAGCAAAAGGACAGAACATTTGTTAATAAAATAACAGTACCAAACAAACAAACAAACAAACAAACAAACAAAGACATAATTTTATGCCTAACTCTAGTGGAGACAGAGGACCACAAGTGTACAAGTGTTACAGGTCTGCTGACATCCACGCATTGTCCATGCTGAGGTGACATACTGTCAGACCCTGAGCTGCATCCCAGCATCCTGAAGCCATAAAGCCCTATTTGGCATGCAGGGAAGGAGAGTTGGATTTATTTATCTTAAAAGGACTAATTATTATTCAATGGAAGTCTCTTTGCAGGACAAAGCACTCAGTACTTAAATTTCTTGCCTCTGCAAAAGCACTGCAGACATTTCACAAGGACAGGCTTTTCAAGTATATGCATTTCCTCTCTGCAGCTAAGAATAAAGATTACTTCCCTATAGCGTTTTGTGATTTTGATATGAATTGAAGAATGTAATGAAAATGCACTTCACTGAATGTCTCCAGTATGAATGGAAATTCAGCTTTAGAGTCAACTAAAGGTAAAAGAGGGCAAACAGGCAGTGAATAGTACACTTGTAAAATAAACACAGATCCTCGTCCTTTCTGGGGTCAAGGAAGCTGCATGCCTCTAATGCTCCTAATTCTCTTTGGAAAGCATAAACTTTGTTTCCTCTATTAAATTATTAACAATCATTGTGTCACAGGAGATCAAATTATTTCTCCTAAACCACAGGTAAAGTCCATGAAAAAGACAGAGCTCAATTTAGCTTTCTAGACACTGATTCCTGTCCCAGATTGCTTTTAGCCATTCAGCTTAGGAACAGCTTATAAACAGACTAGAACAGCATACAACACATTGTTCAGAGGAAAGATTTGCCTACATATGGTGGTAAATTTGATTCCACACACTCTGTTAACAGGGTCTTACCAGTCTTTTGACCAGCTATCCAGATGTGGGAAACTGGAGGTAGTATACTTCATTCAGGCTCAGCTCCTTAAGTTCAGAAGCATTCATGCAGAGATTCAGGGCTTCTTTGTTCTTGTCAGGTTTTATAGGTTTTCCAATCCTTTATCTGAGGCTCCACTCACCTCTGCAGTTGCTCTCCCACCTCAGTGTCACAGCTAAAGCAAGAAAAGCAACTCAGCTGTAACATTCTTTTCTTCTGTCTTTTCAGGAACCTTGTTCTTGGATTTTCTTACTGCCTTCTGTTTTGTTTAGAGGCTTTATCCATACAATGGCAGCTACTCATTATTCATTTTACATTCAAATTATGGGTTACTTATGCTGTTGCTCACACCAACAGTAAAATACTTGACCTGCATTAGTACTCTTAATGCTTATTTTGGCAAAGTGAAATTGTGTTTCTGAAAGGGCAGATATTTACCAGCTGCATTACAAATCTAGTTAGAATTTGAAGAAAAAAAAAATTCATCTGGGTCTTCAACCTGAGTTACTGAGCTTGAGAGATACAATTATAGCTGCCATTTTCAGGTACTGTGCAGACCATGGCACACATAGCTTGGAAATAGGAGTATGTGGCTCTGTTTTCATGTGATTTTAGTATACTGAGCAAGACCAAAACACTATACAAATAGAACCATCAACAAATGTTTTCGAATGTTGCTTAAAAACAATCTCTGGTGTACAAGACAGAAATATAATAAGCAAGCACTCCCATCAGTCCTTCCCTGCAATGGATCAAGCACCAGTAAAAGGCAGTGCATAAGTATCATGCTGGGCGTAGCCACATGTGGCTACACAGTGGGCGGTATTGAAAGATGGCATGTCCACAGCCTCCTCATATTCAAGATCCATTGCAAGAAGACTATGTGTATCCTTTACATTACTTTCTTTCTTCAGATGGCACATGAATTCAGAATACGCTAGGCCTTAAATGTCGTCTTTCTCTACGAGACCATTTACCAGAAGTATTGTCAGACCTCTGGTGCCCTGAGCCCCATCAGAAACCATTTTCCTGGGCCTGTATCATCCTCTGTCCTTCCTCTTTACTCCCTGGGACACTATTCTTCCCATACACACCCACATCCTATAACTGTCAGGACCAAATAATCCAAAGCACTCATCTTGACCCAGTGCATTAGGCTATGTTTTTTCATCCATCAACCCATTTCATAGGAATGGGCGGTGGGTGATGGGGAGGTTAGTATAATTTAATTCCTTCTGATCACCAAGGAGCAGAAAATATATGCAGTGCATTTCAATTAGACCCTCCTGTCCAAACCACAGCAGCACTAGGAAAAGAGTCTCACGTTAGCTGCAGATGTGTGTAGCACGGATTTCTATCCCAAGCAGAAAACAAAGTATGTCTTGGCAAGAAAAGCTGTCAACATCAAGGAGTCTGAATTTGAGCTCTTAGTATTTCTAAACTTTTTCCCATGGTATTCCTCCTGCATACTCAATCCAGTGAAATGCTGAAGTGTTTCTTCTGCTCCTTTGTATTTAAAAAGCAATTGATAGACGGGAGTTTTTTTGGAAGCAGATTTTAGAGATGGCTCATAGATCTGTTATACTCCACAATCTTTTTTTCTGTTACTTTAACTTAAAAATAGGCAAAGGTAAAGGAACAGAGTGAAATGTCTTATGCTTCACTGCAAATATCAAATTGATTTTCTCTCCCTTCTTCACAAGTTTAGTTTAATGAAAAGATATTGAGGAAAAAAATGAACAAAATAAATGAAGAGAACCTTATAAAAATAAATCCAAGCAAAGACCATGGATAGAAGAGTTGCAGAGTCCTCTCTATGTGGAACAAGAGAGCTGGTAAAAAACATACCTTTTTCTCACCCCCATAACAATTAACCTAAAATTAAGTAGGAGCTTCTTAAGATCTGAGAAAAGCTCCTATTTTATTATTATGTATCCCTCAATGAGGAGATGGCATGGGCAAATCTCTATCTGTGTGTATCACCTTCTCACCAAAAACTTCTCCCTTGACCACTTCATTCTGGAACCTACCTTTCTGTAACCTCCTCTGAGCAAGAGGAAACTGAGATCCAACAGTGCAAGTGGGAATGGAAGCGAATATTGAAGAAGAGTGATGTAATATTCTGGAGAGCATACCTAAAAGATCTTTCTCAAAGGTCATAGTTTTTTTGTTCACAAAAGAGGGTTTACAGCCAATGCTGTGATGCCGGATTAAGACATCAGAAAGCCAGTGGTTTTCACTTGTTGACAACATTTTTTTTTCTTTTTAGAACAAATAATCTTCCTGAACTTCACTCTTATCTTGAAAATGCACTTCCTTTAGTTTACTAAAGCTGTGCGTTCACTTTTCTTGTGTCTCTGAAGTGAGATCCTAATACCGGGTGACCTTATCACCCGAAAAATGCATAACAAAACTTTAATTGACTTTGAAATGTTTAACCATTTTAGACTTAGCCACTGTCCAAGGACTTTCAGGTTTCTCCTTTGGAGGCACAATGTTGTTACACTCAGTGTCACCAGCAGGAATGTCTCTCTCTTGATCTCACTTGGAGCTTTTAGGCCTTGAGAGATTGACCACTGGCAGGAAAAGCACCTGACACAAGGAGCAGATAGATACGGTTATTATGTAGTGCTTGCCAATCTTTAAATCAAAAGGATGTGTAAAATTTTCTTCTTGAGTACTAGTAGACTTGAGGTTAGCATCTCGATGTTTTGACAGAATTGCAAAAAAGATCTGAAGGGAAATGTCTGACCCATACCAGGGAGGGACAGAAGCTAGAGGACTGAGGTGTGCTACACTACATTCAAACCAATGAATCAACCAGGCCATGGCATTCCTACTGCTTGGCTAAGATGCTGAGTGCTATTGCATGGGACTGGGAGCAGGGAATTGCCTTTTATGAAAAATCCCCAGCTTGTGCTGTCCTCTGAGACAAGCTCAGGAATTGTCTGGAGAAATCCTAACTGGCATCTCCCAAAATATTGCAGGAAGAATTATGACAGCTAAACAGAGCAGCCCTGAGGAGAGGGACTTG
>NW_008629334.1:0-716 GCF_000691845.1 Merops nubicus
CGGCGCGGCGGCCGCCGGCGTTAAGACCCGGGGGCTGCTCTGCTCGGAAGGGGAATGTCGCTTTTCGAGAGCTGGAGAAATCCCCCCCGTGCGGGCCGTGAGGCGAGAGGAGGGAAGTCAGTCACCTGGCGGTGAAGGACAGTAAAACAGGAACGAAGGGGGAAATCTCTGCCTCTCTCTCTCCCTTCTCGCTTCTGCAAGAGATCCACCTCCTGTTTTCCTCCCAACTCTTTTAGCATAACCTTCAAAGAAGACCATCCTCTACAGACTTTCTTATGCATATTTTTTTTGCTATTACTGAGAGAATACCTTTAGCTGAAAAACGATTTTTGAGTCTATGCAGGACTTGGGGAATTTTGCTGTCTTGCCAGCGAAATTTTCATCACTAAAGTCTTGCACTCACAGGGTGCTAAATTAGCTACCAGAGTAGGCATGACGGAGAAAGGCTTTTATCATAGACTATTCGCTTCAGTTTGAACACATTTGCTTGAAATTTGCTGCATGATGGTGTCCAGGGAACCAGGATTTTTTCCTCGGGATGCAGCGATTCGCCGGTTTCTGAGCTTATTGCAGAAGAAAAAATAATCTTTAAACTGAGTGGATTTTTTTTCTTCTCCTGTCTCCTCCTTTCATTGCCAGAGGACGCGAACCTCTTTCACCAGGGAAGGATCACCTGTCGCTTTAATCCTTAAGGGAGTTCTTCTCTTTTTTTTTTA
>NW_008629335.1:0-5176 GCF_000691845.1 Merops nubicus
GAAAACAGATTCACTTCTCGCACAGCAAATAGCAGTCTGCAAATTGAGCAAAACCATGCCTCTAGATCTGTGTGTTTGCTCGGGGTGAAAAAAGTCGAGGGATGAAATCCAGGAAGCTCGGAAGACCTACATAACTATGCAGTTACTTAAGAGCTTAAATGCTAATAGTAGACACGAGGGGGATGCCAATGCTGTCCAGTTCCTTACAGCCCTAAGCCCAAAACCCACTAGGATTCTCAGTCTGGACGTGGCCTTTGCTATCTAATCTGTGGGAAATCTTGGTTGATGTTCGAAGTGCACAGTTAACAAACGTCTTTGTATGTACATTCATACATCTTGCATAAAGGCTTTCATAAGCATGTCTCATTATACCCAGGAGCTCTGTGATTACAGCGTTTAGCAGGGTGGTTATTTTTATATCCTTAGCGACCTGATTGGAGCAGGGAGTTCAATGCAGGTCTTCCATGTCTCAGGAGAATGAGTTGCATCACATATGTTCCAGAGCAGGCTTCTAAGACTTTCTGCTTGGAGATGATCCACTTTTCCAGATATAAATACCAAGTGAGGATACATGTTACAACTGTACACTGATGAAAGCATGAATCTAGACAATCTCCCAGCTCTAAAGAATAGCTTTTTTTTTTTTTTTTTAATTTGAGGAATACAAAACATGACGTTTCTGTAGCTAAAATTCATCCCAGGTGCAACTTCTTGGCATTTTCTGTTGGGTCTTAGATGTACCCCAGACTGCTATCTAGTTCAACATCTGACTGACTTCTGGGAATTGAATTTTTATATGCCTAACCTGCCCTTCTCCAAGTTAAGCATTCTAAAGTACACTGGATAGCGTGCCCCATGAATCAGATGTAGGTCCATTAATGCATTTAATTAAATATCCTTATGCTGAATTTAAGATTCGTGGTATCTATTATCTAGGCAGTCTGACCTAGACAAGCAGATCTGATTGCCCTGGGGACTACAGGCTTGATTTTGTAGCAGCATTATGTCTTTCAGTGAGTTCTCAGTATCTGACAAGAAGATACATTGTGTGTGTGTGTGTGAGAAGTAACCAGCTACGACCTGCCAAGGCATTAAACTTACAGCTCGTTTCATGGCAGTTTGTGCAGTATCTGGATCAGTATCTGCCTTGGTGCAGCGACTTCCAGAACTCTGCCCTTCTAAGGGTGTTACAGCTCTGACCCAAGCAGCTGGCCAAACTACAGGGTCCTGCGGGTTATTTTAATTAGAAAAATTAATTGTGGTGTCAAAAATAACATTAGAGGGGGTATAGATGAGCTGCTGCTCAGTACACAGGAGAAAACAAACTGTAAGAGTGTGGTTATTTGCTCACAGCTGAAAGCCACTGAAAAAGATGGATTTCAGCCAAAGCTCAGCGTAGAAAGTTCTGCAGATCTGTCTGGCTCACCTTTTGGTGCTTACCCTGGCTGGTGGTTTTCTGTAACTTCTTCAAGTCTGATTTTGTGGTGCTTCTCAATGCATTCCTTTTTCTTTCTCTCAGACATGTATGCTTCTACAAAATAATATGCACCAAAATCCTTTCTTGATTATGATGTGTTCCTTTCTTTGCATAGTGACTGATTTCAATGGTCAGACAGCTGCCTATGGTTGTCTGCTTCCATAAAGCAGCTTCATGGCTTTCTACCACTATGCTAATAAAGTGGGGCAGTTACACGTAAGCATAACAATGTAACTTCCATGTTTTTATTAGATTAAAAATAGTCTTACTGTAGTATAAATTCTGTAGGATGTGCTGAAACCCTCTTAGATTCAGATTCCATTAACTAAAATATTTCCTAACATTTATTCTTGTCAAAATAACATATATTTTAAAGACTTGCTAAACTATTAGTTGGTGGAAATCTGTCCAAGCATTTTTCTCCAGTAATATCCTGCTACAAATACAATCCTGCTCTTCTTCTGAGATGTCCAGAATTTCAGGAGTGCCACTTTTATCAAAACACAAGATTTTAAGAAAATCTTTTCCTTTCTAATCCCTTGATTAATGTGGATTGGGCCATTCAGACTTATGGCTGGATGTAATTTTAAGCATGTGTGCTGGTTTCACTGGGACAGAATCCCAGGCCTGCCATGGTCTGTGGGCCATCAGCAGTTCAGAGTCAGCCAGGGCAGCTGCCCCAGGCTGGCTACAGGTGTATCGTGGTGGTGGTGGGTCTCCTGCTTGGGCTTCCTGACCTTGCTCCCCTTCCTGCTCCTGAGGCCTCCTTCGTGTTTGTTGGGACCACTGTACACTTGCTGTGCTGAATATAACCTGACTTTATACTGGCATGGGTATTAGTTTGGCTGTTCCATTAGATCCATTTTCAGTTCAACCTGTGAGTCTTCTCTCCTATTCCTGATCCTCAATCTTGGCTGGGGAGGAGTCACTGAGTGATAGAGCAATTGCTGTAGTTTGGCCCTGGATATGGGCTAAACACAGACAGCATGTGAAGATCTGTGGAAGGTTTTGCACGTGTCTGCAGGATCATGTGCCTTTATACTGTCTTAACACAGCTGAACTATCATTCTGTTTCCTCCTGGGACCATGTTGCTCAGCTTTCAAATGCAGATTTATTTTGTGCAAATTATTTGACAAGTGCGCTAAGAGAAACTAATCTCATACCAAACTATTTAAGTTTTTCCAGCTCTGTTTAACCCAAGTTCCTGCATGCCTGTGTAAAACAAGTATTTTCTTCATGACTTGTGAATATTCTGTACTCTCCCGGTTCTGTTACGCAGTGAGAGCTAGTGAAGACCAGCACTTTGTTCCTGTGCTGACTCTATTTTCACTGATCCCAGTTATAGTAGTAAAATAGTTCTATTAACAGGGGAAATGCTGAAGCCTGACATTTTCAAGCCCTATATTACACACACTTGTTTCCTCCCATATCCTCTAGCTCCCACTCCTCATCATCCCAAACCCATCTGCCCTTCATCTGCCTCCCTGGCTGCCCTGCCCGGGGTGAGCAGCAACGCGTGCTCCGGCCGGGGGAGCTCGGGGCAGAGCTGGCTGCCGTGTCCTAGGCCGGCTGAACAGGGAGAATAAAGCTGAATTCTTCCTGCCCCTTCCTTCAACAGAGGCATAAGAGCACAGACTCTACTGTCCACCCGTCGATTTTTGCAGACCTTACTATTTCTGTGGTTTCTGATTTGTTAACAGACACCACAGAAATCAGTTAAACAGAATCGGTTAAATAGATCAGAATTATTATGGAGGGACTGATGGACAGCCACCATGTTATTGCATGGGCTTAATTTCTTCAGGAAATGAGACTAAAAATATTCTTCCACTTTTTTATAACAACTGTTGCAGCCAGTGTCTGAGGGATTGTTACACAGGTTTTAATTTTTTTCCAATTCTACAGTATTAAAATAAATAACACAGGGCTACTGCCATTTGTTCAGGAGGATTTACTGCTTCAAACATTACTGTAAATACGAAGGTAGAAAACACCAACAAGCACAATATTCAATTCTAGTTCAAAATTCAAAGTCCAGGCAGGTAGTTGATTTGCCATTTTCTTGTCAGTTGCTCTTGTCTGAGCAACTTTTGCTTTCAGGAGGTTCAGGTTTGGGTCCAGCCAGGTCTTCTTTCACCTGAAGCTGTTCCATACCAACAGCATGTGCTAGGAAGTGAGATTCACTGCTGCACTAACTACATGGCCTCTGTCTTGCACTTGCTGATTTCCTAAGCATTAGTCCCATACTTGTTCCCCTGTACATTTGCAGTGTATATATTCTGATTACACAATTTCGTAGAACTCCTTGCTACATGAAAGTTAACAAATTGAAAAAGAACAAAGTAAAAGATGTCTGGAAGAAAGTTATTTAATGTTCAAAGCATTGAAAAAAATACCCAGGAAAACTGGGATTTATTCTTGGTTCCATCAAAGGCTTCTCCTGTGTTAATGAACCTTTTTTTTTTTTTTTCCATAAGCCACAAAGAAATTAAATGACATTTACATAGAGAATTCTAATTCCAGCACTTAACTCACTTTTGTGTGCTTGGTGTGGTAGCCTTAACATTTTTATAATATTGCTTTAAAATTGTGTTTGAGTTCTGAGACAGATTTGTCATGTTACCTCAGTGCTTCAGGGGTTACTTTAGGAAAACAAGACAGCAGCAACTTAAGTTACCTAAACAGTAGATTTCAAAGGGCTGACATAAGTAGAAAGATGTGGTAATATGCGTCTACTTTTCTTTTACACATGGAATGATGTATGTAAAATCTGTGTTATAATGAAATGCAAAGCCAGCTAGGGATCTCTGACTGAGCAAAGCTTTCTGCTTTCCTAAAACGATTCCTCAGGCTGTCTTGTTTCCTGCTTCCTCTTGTCTTACTGGAAGACAAAGTGGTCATAAGATCTTCAGGTCACAAAAAAAGTGATTCATACTAGAAATAGGATCGATAATCACTTAGAAGGAATACTTTCGCGGTGATAAATTACTTAAGAGGCACAAACAAAATCGGTCTCGTAAAATGCAGCTGTACTTTTGAGCTGCAGGTGGCAGCAACAATTCCATGGCCAAAGGCAAAACGCACGCGTATTGTTTTCTACAAGTTTTGGGTTCTTGAAGTATGTGTTAGGGAATGTGATAACTGTCAGAGGCGTTGCTCTCAGAAAGAATTCTGAAGGGACTTAAACTGTTGAACAAGAATTTATCTGTTGTAGCAAAAGTTAACAATTCCCCTACTTAAAAATATCAGTTATGATTTATAATGAAGGCTCTGCTGCATAGGAATGCTGAGAGAAAGAGCATGGAAAGGCATGGATTCATGAAACGTTAACAGGCCCCCAGAATAATTGTTTAACCTTATAATAAATTACTTTATATACTGTTGTCCTGGTTTGGGGTAAATAGAGCTGGTTCTGCTCTGTGCTTTTACTTTTTAGCTGAAGTTCTTCTAATTAACTGCTCTGAGTTAGCAGCATTTTCATAAACTCTCTGGCTGTAACAGTGATAACACTTCACGTTTGGAGTTACTGCCAGGGATTGGGATGCAGACCAAGGCCACTGCTAAGCTTGTATCCCACACGGAGGGGGGCAGAGAGCACCCCGCACCTGCGGGGAGGAGCAGGCAGGATAACTGACCCCAAGATTCATCAATGGGATATTCCATGCCATAGTCGTCATATCCAGTAGAAGCTGGAGGAT
>NW_008629336.1:0-2831 GCF_000691845.1 Merops nubicus
TGCTGGTGAAGTACGCCAAGGACACGCGCTACGGCGGCACCGGCCTTTCCACGCACGACAGGCGAGTCCCTAGGGCCGCGGGAACGGGGCCAGCGGCCACGCAGCCTGGCTCACCCGCTCCGCCTTCCCCCCAGGAGCACCATGGAGGCGCTGCCGGCCTGCCTCCTCAAGGACGTCTACCAGGAGGCGCTGGGCTCTGCCGTCATCGGCATCGACGAGGGGCAGTTTGTAAGTGCACGGCCAGGGCAGGCCTGGGGGGTGCTGTAGGAGGCAGAGGAAGGTCTGAGTCCTCTGTACGAGTGAGAGGGATGAAAAGCCCTGGGAGAGTTTGATGCTGCTGGGCTATGCTCCTGTAGCCAAACCCTTCCCTCTTCTGAGGGCTGTGGCTCTGGAGCCCCTTCCATGTCTAGGCAACATGGCTTTGATTTTTTTAGTGCCCTGTGCTGCTATCTGGGCTTGTGCTGCCCCTTCTTCCTCCTGACCCTGCTTCTGTACCTCTCGTAGTTCCCAGACATCGTGGAGTTCTGTGCGACGATGGCTAACGCTGGGAAAACTGTCATTGTTGCTGCTCTGGACGGCACCTTCCAGAGGAAGGTAAAGCACTTCCTTTAGCACAGCAGCTGCTTTGGGGTCCTCAGAGAGCCCATCCCACAGCCCCGCTGTCTCGGGACAGGCCTTTGGGAGCATCCTGAACCTGGTGCCGCTGGCGGAGAGCGTGGTGAAGCTGAACGCCGTGTGCATGGAGTGCTACCGGGAGGCCTCCTACACCAAGAGGCTGGGGGCGGAGCGGGAGGTGAGTCCCCGGGGAGCAGGGGACCCCAGCAGCTCCACCCGGGGGGCCCTGAGAGATCTGCCCGGGGTCCCGGAGCTCTGTGGAGTCACCGTCCCGATGTCCTTGCCAGGTTGAGGTGATTGGAGGAGCAGACAAGTACCACTCTGTGTGCCGTGCCTGCTACTTCCGCAAGCGGCCCCAGCAGCCGGGCTCAGAGAACAAGGAGAACGTGCCCCTGGGGGCCAGGCCGCCCCCCGCCCCCGTCTCACGGCAGATCTTTGCCTCCTGACTGCTGGGCTCCTGCACAGGCAAGATCAAGAGGGGGGAAGGAAAACTGTTAAATGCCTCAGCTCTGCCTGCTAAGCCCCTGTCCTCTGCGCTGAGCGCCGGGGGGAGCAGCATCCACCAGTGCTGGGGGGAGCGGGAGCCTCGCCAAGAGCGAGCTCCTTTCTCAGACCATGGAGAAGAGACGGGTGTAGCTGCTGGTGCTGCCACCCAGACAGGCCCTGGAGAACTGCCAAAGGCTGCAGAGCTTCCACTGCTCGCCGTCGTCCCAGCCTCTCTCCTGCTCTTCCTCTGGCACTGGTGGCAGGTTCACTTGCCTGTTGATACAACCGTCTCTTCCCCTCGGGTGCTGTTGCTAAATTCCAGGTTTCTTAAGACAATGTACAGTAGCTGAGTGTTTTAAACCCACTTCCTTTTTTAATGCAGTCTGAGGAGATAGCCCGTCCCTTATCGCGGAGCTGTGGAACAACTTTCCAACTGACACCCAGAGCAGCAGCCTGGCCCTTGGCCTGCCCTGGCCTGTCCCGTTGCTGTTACACTCTCTGTAACTGTCCTCTGCATTCTTGTTGAAACAGAAGGGGAAATGAAAGCTCCACTAGGCAGCCTGACCGTAGGCCCTTCCCAGCTTCTGAACTCTGAAGGAGCTAGTGCTGGTCCAGTAGTGCTGGATGTGTTCAGAGTGCTCGTGGGAGAACTTTGCTTCACTTCAGGAAGAGCCTCCTCTCCAAAAATAGGGGTGGTTCTGCTCAAGCCCAAGCCTCGTGCTGCCAATTCAGTGCTTGGTTACCTGGGGAGGGTTTAGAGGCTCAGGAATGAGTCTGTAAAGGTTTGAGCTACAGTGTCTGTGAAGATCCAGCTAGCTGGAGAAGGGTCTCTGCTTTGAGTGGGTGGTTCTCTACTCCAGTCATCTATCTTGCTCCTACCCAAGCCTTCCAAAAACTCTCAAGGCTGATTCTTTGTGAGCTGTAAGTTGACTGAAGGGTCCCCTTCCCCCTTTGCTTGACCTGACTTGGGTTTTTTTTCCCCTTACACTTTGTAAAACTGCTGTTCCTGTGAGCCAGCACACACGAGCTCCACGCAGCAGCTCTCTGTTCTGGCTGGGTCCAATCTCCAGGTGGGTGCAGTGCTCTGTTTGCCCACATTCTGCAGCTCTGCAGAGGCACCCCCCTAGGAGGCCACGGGAGCCTCTGGAGCCCCAGCCCCCGTGTGTTACTGGAAATGACGCCAGTTGTACTCACAAGCACTTCCCTGCCAGGCCTGGGCAGGCCCCCAAGGACGGGCAAGCAGCACTGCTACTCGTTTAGGTCAATAAATAACTTGGTGGAAGTGTGTGTGTTTTACAGCAGATTGCTCTGGAACGGCTCCCCACGTGCAGAGAACTGTGTGTGAGCAGCATGGGATAGTTCCTGAGGCAGGGGCCTGTGCTGGGCAGCTGGTCACAAGGTTTTGGAGCACAAGACTGTGTGAGGAGCCTGAGGAGACCTCGCCTAAAAATAGCTGCCAGGGTGAGCGTGCAGTTTGCAGCACAGCAGCTGGTTGGGGCTGCTCTGCTGCTTCCAGGGAGCCCCTGGGGAGGGGAGGAGCCCTGTCCAGCTTCCCCAGCGAAGAAAGGCATGAGGCGGCGAGGTGAAAAAGTTTATTCCATCTCTACAGTGACAAAGGACTATTTGAACACCAGCCCCAGCAGCGACAGCTCGCACACCACACGCTGCTGCTGGGAGCAGCTTCACAACAGGCACAGCAGAAAACAACCCGGGCCGGCCACCCTGTGCAG
>NW_008629336.1:2861-3139 GCF_000691845.1 Merops nubicus
CTGCCCCGGGATCAGCAGGACAGCAGCCGAGCGCTGCGTGGGCAGGGAAAGTGCTCTGGGACCCTCCCAGGACAGCCAGAGCAGGCACGGCCCTGCTGAGCCACCCCACAGGGCCTGAACCGCCCCAGCGCCGGCAGCCCCAGCGCAGGCTGTGGAAGGCGCAGCGTGGGGGTTCACAGTCAGGAGACAGGGCTTTGGCACCAAGCTCACCCAGCAGCAGCTGAGGGGGAAGGCACTGGAAGGCCGTGGCGGGCAGGAGCAGGACACCTGGCTGTGCT
>NW_008629336.1:3176-3454 GCF_000691845.1 Merops nubicus
GGGGCCGGGGAGGGGGTGACCAGGGCCCGGCCAGGGCAGAGCCGGAGCAGGACACACGTCACACGCCCGCCCTGCTCCTTCCCCAAGGCACGAGGGCCAGGGCAGGAGCTCAGCCTCACCAGGGCTGCCCCACACACCCACCCTCTCTGGAGCTGCGCTCAGCAGCTGCGATTCACCCGCCGTGTGCCAAACCAGCCCCTGCACAGGGGTCCTGGCGGAGGGGAGCTCAGCTCCACCACCGGGACCAGACACCCCTACGCTCGGTACCAAGGCCCCGC
>NW_008629336.1:3532-3994 GCF_000691845.1 Merops nubicus
CCCGACGCAGGATTGCACTGGTACAGCCATCCCGCCAGGCACGGTCAGTACACCGGCGGGGGCTGGTAGCCCTCCGGGCCTTCCGCCGTCTGGGTGAAGGGCGGCTGCTGGTAGCTCTCGTGGCTGATGTTGGGGTAGCTGGAGTAGGGAGCCGAAACCTCTGGAGTGGGGTCAATGTAGCTCTGAACAAAGTCCTCCACCCCCATTTTGTACCTCTTGTAAGCGAAGGCGATCAGGAGGCCCTAGAGAAATGAAGATCAGCAGGGCTGCCCCAGGAGCCCCCTCCACACTCCCTCCTGAGCAGGGCAGGGCCGGGCTCTGCTGCTGCTGCACTCACCCAGGAAAAGATGGAGAAGAAGCTGAAGGTGATGGCGGCGCGGGCCGAGTCGGCCCCAATGAGCACATCCTTGGCCGAGGTCCAGGACCACTGGTTGGTCAAGAAACAAAAGCCAACGAACCACA
>NW_008629337.1:0-516 GCF_000691845.1 Merops nubicus
GGAGACCGTGTGTAGGCACCAGAGGAGAGCAAGAGTCAGGGAGACAGAGGAGCTCGCTGCTGTGGGGCTCCAGGGACCAGACAGGCTGAGTGCAAGTCGGGGAGGGAGAGAGGGAGAGAGAGAGAGAGCGGGCACGAGTGGGGCCGAAAGGGCCCCGAGCAGGCCTGACAAGGGGCTGTGCTCAATGCCCCAGAGGAAAAGAAGAGACCCCCGAGGAGCCCAGAAAGCCTCCCCGTCCATGGGGGTCTGGAAAGCTTCCTCCCCCCGGATGCGGGGCACGAGGGCCACCTTCGTGGAGCACCAGTGGGAGCAGCTCCTTGCCAAAGTGGCCCAAAGGAGGGTATGGAGATGGGGCAACAAGGGGCATGGAGATGGGGCGAGGAGCGGGATGGAGGGCAGGAGGAGTGGCAGCAGATGGACAGTGGGGCAGAACCACAATCTGTCCCCACCAGTGGGCAGGACGGGGATGGAGGATGGCGGTGGAGCGGAGATGGGGTGGGAGCAGGGATGGAGGGA
>NW_008629337.1:744-1048 GCF_000691845.1 Merops nubicus
TCTCGCCCAACCGCCCTGGCACAGGGCCGGGCAGGGGCAGGGATCGCTTTGGGGGCTGCTGGGGCCGTCCCTGACAGGGAGGGGGGACCGGCAGATCCACGAACGCCTGCCCGAGCGCAGCCCTCCGCGGCCGGGACCGAGAGGTGGGCAAGGAGCCGCTCTGCCTGCAGGGGCTGCACCTCTGCTCAGGGCACAGCCGGTGCCCTGGTCCTGCTGCCTTTACCTCGGATGAATGCCAGGTCGGTGAGCAGCTTCAGCTCCCTGCTGACATCCAGCTGGAAGTGGCTGAAGGAGGCCGTGGCTG
>NW_008629337.1:1094-1475 GCF_000691845.1 Merops nubicus
GGACATCAGGGTGACACACGGTGCTTGCCTTGGGCACCTGAGAGCCCTGGTCCCCCCAGCAGGGTCCCTGACCCCAGTACCTGTTGTGCAGCTGCTTGGCAGCCTGGACAAAGCAGGGCTGATCGGTCTCCTTCAGCACCTCTTGGGCGTAGCCCACCATGCCCGAGTTCTCCAGCATGGCCTGGTGCTCCTGGATCTGGCAGTGCAGGCTGGCCGGGGGGTGCGGCCGCCCCGGCCGCTCCTGCTGGCACTCCTCGATCGCCTGCAGCAGGGTGGCCCGCTTCTCCTCCAGCATGGTGCACAGCCCCTGGATCAGCTGCGACACCTCCTCCTTGGCCTGCGAGCCGTTCACCTGCAGAGCACAGCAGGGGCAGCGGGCCA
>NW_008629337.1:1534-2335 GCF_000691845.1 Merops nubicus
CGGGTCCAGCGGGCCTCAGTGCAGGGACCCAGGCTGGCCGTGCCACCCCCTGCCTAGGGACAGCTCAGGGACAGGCAGGCACCTTCTGTCCTCACCTCCGTGTGCTTCACTGTCTCCTCCAGCTCAGCAATCTGGGTCTGCACCGTGTCCTGGCTGCTCAGGATGTAAGCGAGGCTCTTCGTCAGCTTCTCCTGCAGGGAAGGAGGTGAGGCGAGGCGAGGCGAGGCGCTGGCAACCCCCACACCCTCGACCCGCACACCCCATCTGCTCTGCCAGTGCCCCCGATTCCCCCGCTGAGCCCCACGGCCACTCCGAACACGGCCCCAGCAGCCTTACCCTGAGGGCCTGGTAGGCGCTGAGCACCGGGGTGATCTTGTGGCTGGTGTGAGTGCGTCGCACAAAAAACGGTCGCACCGTGCGGCGCTGACCCCCCAGCCGCTGGCAGGTCTTGCAGTAGTGAGTCACCTCCTCCTTGTGCTCCGGGCACATCAACCCCTGCATGGGCAGAGGGGAGCTCAGCGGGGCTCTGTGCCCAACCCCGTGCAGGGTCCCCCCGAACCCAGTACCCGCAAAGTCCCCAGCAGATTTTGAAGACCCTGACAGGGAGGCCATACCTTGGGGCGGAACGTGAGGGTGGGGGGCGTGGGCTCGTGCTGGGCTTTCTGGGTGCCCCAGGGGTGGTAGAGCTTGAAGCACTCATTGCAGAAGCTGGACTTGCACTCCGTGCAGCCCTTGGTGGCCTCCAGCTGCGGGGGTTTGCAGAACTGGCACATGATGGCGGCGCTGATGTTGATGGTCTGG
>NW_008629338.1:0-13880 GCF_000691845.1 Merops nubicus
AAAAAAAAATGCAATCATTAGGCTTACAATAGCCTTTCCACTGGATTACTGTGCAACAAAAGCAATTGGCTGATAACATTTCAGTCTTTCCTAGTGTTCTCAGTATAACTGGAATACAAACAGCTCTAAACGTGCTGCATGAGTATACAATGTATACACTCAAAACAACTATTAGTAGTTTATTAAGTATATACACAAATCTTGTCAGGAGACAAAAAAATCCAACACACAAACATACTTAATGGAAAATCTTTCAGAACTTATCTGCCATTGCAAGTGCAGTTTAATGAGACCAGATTTAGGATTTTTTTCGAATCAAACTTTGTATTTTTATATGTTACTTCCCAATACTCATTCAAATTCAAATCACATTCTATCCCAATATTTAATTGTCTAATTCCTGACATAATCTTTAGCACACATAAAATAGGGCACAGGCTGAGATACACTATTGTGAAGCAGCAAATACAATAGTATTTAATTTTTAATTTGCAAAACAATTTTTCTTTAAAAGATTATGTAATATCTTTGAAACAGTTACCTACACTGTTATGAAAGTTGATATTTTTAAGCTATAAAATTTAACACCTGCCAAAACCATGGTCTTTGTTAAACGAAAAATAGAGTATAGTACACAAAGAAACTATCAAACTTACTCAATGAACAAAGATTTAATTTTTTTTATGAAATCTATCAAGTTTTTCAGATTTTTAATATCTTTTTGTTTTCTTATTTCTTCCTAGAGATTGTAAATTGTGGATACTGGTGAATTATTTACTCCTATAAGTCGTAAACTGTGGACACACAAATTTTTAAAGGTTTACTACTTCAAAGAGAAGATTGAAAAAATTAGAAAGCTATTCTTCTCTTACAGATAGTCTTATGTTATACTGTTTTCTTTTCATACAATGAATGAGATTCAAGACAAAAGAAGTATTAGATGGGGGAAAAAAAACAATAGGAAAAAAAGTATGTATTTATTGTTGCTCAGTTAGAACCATACAGAAGACCAACTTAGAAAAATTTGGAATAAGCCTGAACAAGCTGGAGAGGGAGGGGATCTTTGCTCAAAAGGCCAGGTGCATTGCAGGCTGGCTGTGGGCTTTGTCTTTTTTTTTTTAATGCTGCAAACAGGATACTTCACCACCAGTATGTTTCAGTATGACTCTTTCTGTAACTTTTTTCCAAAACTTTACCTTATTTCCCATTAGACTTACAGAACTAAATAGCAATTTCATATTGTATATAGGACTATGTAATGAAAGAAAGAACAAGCATTGCTATGATTATCTAAAAAAATGGCTATAAATAGGAATGGTAATGAGAAAGCAAATGGTTTCATTTACCTGCCATGAAAACTGAGCTGACTCTACCTAAAACACCTTCAGGGTCAAAAGTCTCGACAGTTTTAGTCAGTTCCCACAATGAGGAAGAAAAAAGCTCCTTGCTTACATTAAGCCAACACAATGATGTACTTGCAGTGGAAATCTGAAACAATGACAAAACAAGACATTGGAAAAGATTTCGCTCAAACACCTTTATAAAAGGAATCTGTACACAAACTTACAATGAAAACAATTAAATGGAAGCTTATTTAAGGTCTCTTTGTGGTGACACCATTGCCTAAACAGACATTTTCTTTGTTCTTTGCTCTTTTCTCCTGCACTAGTTCTACTATTTTACAGGGACACAAACATATTTTAATTTACATTTAGCTAACATTAACTTTCTTTGGAGTTGGAAGCATTTATACAGCAGAGAGGAAACAGAAAGCATATGAAAGCATCTCAACGGTTTCCAGTTCTTTCACCTTCTTCTGTACTTTATGCTTCCTCTGTACAAACACTCACAATTTAAAATCAACTTACCTTCTGTATTTCCTGCTCTCTCTGTACACATGCAGACTTAAATATCAACTTTTTACATTTAATAATCTCTGGTTTCAAGTCCTCATGTAGTTACAAAGGCCAAATTGTTCCAGCAGAAGCTAGAGCAAATTTGGACGACTAACTGGTTTTAATAATAGGTAAAATTCCCTCAAAGAGAATCTAAATTATAAACTTATATAGTGCTGTCCAAACATATAATGGAAAAAGGCATACAATATCACAAATCTATTTAAACTTTCAAGCTTAATCTTTATCTGAATGTTGGAAGAAAAGGTGGTGTTATAACTATTTTTAATGGATGGGATTGTTCACCTACCAGACTATGCATACACGATACATGATGAGAATCTGAAAGTCATCAGTAGGACACTGAGGTCGTGTTTACCATGTTTCTTAAGAGACCTGCACAGACCCATTTCCTGCCCTATATGTGGGAGAGCTCAAGCTCAGGCTGAACACTGGCTGTCTTAGCTGCAGCCTCAGAGGCAAGGCAGGCTGGCAGCCAGCAAGCATTTGGAAACTTGCAGGACAGACACGCGCCAAATTTCTTCCTCTGAGGACAAGTAAGTTCATTGCTGTTGTTGGCTATTAGTATACCAGTAACTTTTTTTTTTTTTTTCTCCTTTTAAATTAGAAACATGCTCACAAAAATATTCTCAGACAAATATCTGAAGAGCAAAGCAGCGCTCAGAAGCTTAATTCTAACCATGCCTAACCCTAAATCCAGTGGTAATTAATATCTAGCTCTCTGGGTTTTTCCTGCTTTTTGGCACAGTTTATTGACTAATATCCATCTTCTGAAAGAACTCAGTAGGCTGCCGAGTAAAGCTGGAAGGCACAGACCATCTTTTGCTTCCAGCTTTGCAGCATTAGAAGTGCTGTATACGGCTAAAGGCTACTGACCATTATTTTACTCTCTGGACTAAAAAACAGAGAGGCCTGCCCCAAACCCATTGTACCTTCGCTATTTGTATTCATTTGACATTACATTACTTCTGAATCACATTTTACATTCATAAATATCAGAGAGTATTGCTTTGGAAGTAATACATACCAAGTGGCCTGCAATCCTTGAACAAAGCAGATCTTGCTGCCCCCATCATCATTATTCACTAGGCCTGGCAGAATACAGGGCTGAAAAGATCAAAGAGCAGAGCAACAGCAGTATCTAACTAATAATTGACAGTGTAAGCAACACCCTTCATCAAGGCCAAAATACAAGACATTGTAGAGGACAGGCATTCAGGTTCTCTAGCTTAGCTGACATTGTTTAAACTAAGACCAGTCCAGCAAAATGAAGGAAAATCCTTTAAATACAAAGAAATTTTAAAATAAAATAAGCAATAATGAAGTTGCACTTACTAAAATTAAAAAGTGAACATGAAGCAATTCCATCTAACGTCATTCTGTACTGATATTTTCTGAATCACCTCCTCACATAATAGATAACTGAATAATAGATAAATATATAAAAATAGGTGTAGCCTGGGGAAAACTAACTCCACGACTCACCTTTTTGATTTTGCATTTCTTGATGTTTTCTTTAACATGTCAAATCAGTGTCTTCAAAAAAAAACCAAAATGTGCCTGTAGGTAAGAATAAGGTGAAAGATGTCCAGCAGTACTCTCCATGATTGTCAAAGGAAATGGTTGAGAAGAAAGTGCTGGCTGCTGTCCTGACCAATATTGACTTTCATAATCATTTTTTCCTGAACTTAAGTGTGCCTGTCAATTCAAGCATTCCTACAGAAGCAAAGTGTCACTATGTTTTAGCTTCTAATTACATAATATTCTAAGACAACAACTAAATTACTCTTATTGTAGTCAGTATTCATTGTCTTTAATGTTGAATAAGTAGAAGTTGTCCAAATGACTAGAACCCTCTGATAAAACAGCTAGTAAAAGGTTGGCAAACTAACTATAAAAATTTGTGTTCTTTTTCTCCAAGGAATAACTGAGTCATTTAAATTTACCAGCATACTTAAATGTGATGCAGAAAATGCAGTTCTAACACAGAAGTATTTTAATTTGTACAGCTCATCCAAGTGCTGACCTCTCTACCTGAAGTGGCAAAAATGTTCTCCAGTAATAAGAGCTAGGACAGCCAGTTATGTAGTGGTGTTCTTATGCTTCTTCCCTACCACCTAATACACAGACATTAGCAGAAAAACAGCATACAATATTTTTTCATTACTGAACTAAAGCTTTTACTCATTATCCAAATATCCATGTTTTGTATGTTTTATTCTCTGAATAATAAAGTCCATTTTGCTGTTAACGATCTGTGTGGTGTGGTAAACACACTGCAGGGGAGGGATGCTGTCCAGAGGGAGCTGGACAGGCTTGAGAGGTGCGCCCACAGCAGCTTCATGAAGTTCAGCAAGGTCAAGTGCAAGGTCCTGCACCTGGGTCAGGGCAATCCCAAGCACAAATACAGGCTGGGCGATGAGTGGACTGAGAGCAGCCCTGCAGAGTAGGACTTGGGGATATTGGTAGATGAAAAACTGAATATGAGCCAGAAACATGCATTCACAGCTCAGAAAGCCAACTGCATCCTGGGCAGCTTCAAAAGTGTGGCCAGCAGCTCGATGGAGGTGATTCTCCCCTTCCACTCTGCTCTCACGAGACCCCACCTGGAGTACCGTGTCCAGCTCATGGGTCCCCAGCATAAGAAAGACATCAACCTGCTCGAGCAGGTCCAGAGGACCACAAAAATGATCAGAGTGCTGGAAGACCTCTCCTGAGAGGACAGGCTGAGAGAAGTGGGGTTGTTCAGCCTGGAGAAGTAAAGACTCTAGGGACACCTTATAGCAGCTTTCCAATACTTAAAGGGGGCCAACAGGATGGGGAAGGACTCTTTATCAGGAGGGGTAGTGACAGGATGAGGGTTAACAGTTTTAAACTGAAAGAAGGTAGAATCAGTTTAGATATGAGGAATAAATTCTTCACTACAAAGGTTATGAGACACTAGAACAAGTTGTCCAGGGAAGCTGTGAATGCCCCATCCCTGGAAGTGTTTAAAGCCAGGCTGGATGGGGCTTTGAGCAGCCTGCTCTAGGAGAAGGTGTCCCTGCCCATGGTAGGGACACCTGAATTAGATGACCTTTAAAGTCCTTTCCAACCCAAACCATTCTATGATTCTGTGATTTCTCCAGTTATAAAGCCAGTGCCCCAAAAGTTCTCATAACTGCTAAACACTTGCAGGTACATTTCAAGCATTCTTACAGAATACAGGGGAATAGTTTGCTATTCTGAAACATGCTTGAAAGGAATTTCAGCTAAATAGACTAAACTTAAGTATTCCATGCTCTCAACCATATTCTTTTATTTAATTATTTTTTACAACTTGAAAGATAATTAAGGTTGCAAATATCTGAAGTCTTCAGTCCACTATGTTTCACATCCAGAAACAGTAGGCAGAGAACAATTTGTCACTTTCATGATTATCCTGGAGCCATTCTAGGAAGCTGTGCTACATTCCCAAACCTGGTTGAGATCAATAATTGTTTGTAATTATTCTATGCAATATTTCTGATAGTTGAAAATACCCTGATACAGAAAAGCTGAGAAACAGACGTCAGTGAAAATAGTTTAGTCAAAAGCAGAACTGTCTGTTACAAATGTATCTTGTAGAAATGCACTGGCCCAATAACAACAGGAAGCTTAAAAAATCAAGAGCTGTCTTACAATTAAATATTTAGAATGATAAATGAAGTATCGTACCAAACACTTAGCATTCAGGTAGAAAATGACTAAGAAAACCACTTTTGCCCATTTGTGGGTATTTGAAAGAAGATCATCTTCAATTTAAGGCAAAACTCATATTTTATGTCATTCATTATCCATTGACAGAGAGGTTGCTGTGAGAAATAAATGTGACCCTTTTCCTTTAGAATCCTTCAAACTCCTTCACTTTTTTTTTTCAGTTGGTTGGTTTGTTGTGCTTTTTTTCAGAATATGACAGAATAGCCCTCCGAGCACTACTGCTGGTATTTTACTGATTAAGGAGCTATTCTGAATGAAAGAAGTGTCATAAAAGTATACATTTCTCCAAGTAAACTTTACAGCCTTAGGAACGCAAAGATTTCTGTGTTTTACTTTTTCAATAGGAGCTGTGAAATCAAAGATTATTTAATCCATTTTCTTACAATTCTACGGCTACCCAAGTCATTGATGTATAATTAGTGTTAATTGTAGCAGCTGAAATTATATCCTCAAGTTACTTGGCTGAGAAGGCGTATTCCTATTGAGTGGATTCCTATTATTCAGCCAGTCTGCAGTGTTCAGTGAAATACTACCTCATTTTACATTACCACATCTAAAGGAATTTAACGCAGTTTGTAGAAAACTGTATTCCATACATTAGCATCTTCGGATTGAATGAAACAGAAATAAGTGTACCTCCTCAATTCAGTTTTGTGGTCCTGGCACAATTTCTTTTGCAAAATAAGCAAACACAACAAGAAATTAATATTTCTATATTTGATTGCTGTTCTTTTCATGATAGCGTGTCTGCCATACCTTGTAAGTGAGCTAAGTTTTACTTTACTGACAAGGCACTTCTCTCAAAATTAGAGGCAAAATAAATCACATCTTGTAACCCTCACAGCCAGATAATCCCTTCTACAACCAGTTGCCCTTCATGTAAGGCACTGGTAGATACCACTATCTCCTGAACAACATGCTGCTTCTGTTCAGTACAATTGATGCATTTTTTCACCATCCTTTCAGGTCCCAGGTAGCTTCTGTGCAATTCAAACTAAATTAATTTCAGCTACCAGGTACTAGGTCTTAATATGTTTTGTCACATAATCATACTGACATTATGGCAAAAAAAAAAAAAAACAACAACAAAAAAACCCAACTGAATAAGAAGCTTTGTCATCCATGGTTACTACTTAATGTAATATATTACTATTTTGTGCAATACCCAGCCTGATGACAAAAGAACCAGAAAAAATACTTTGTTTTGTTATGTTTGATCTTACACTCAAAGTGGATTTAATTTAAAAGTATAATAAGCAAACAAAATATTCTTCCCTAATTGAGATGTACCATCTGCTGCTGTAATCAGCAAAACACATCTCAAATCATTTGGATGTTTGATGCACTGTTTTTGTGCAACTGACAACAGGAAATATGATCATGATTAGAATACAAAGTAATTTTTGGCCTAGCAGTATTTGTTTTACACATGCACTCAGTGGACCTGCTTCTGGTAGACCTAGCTTGCTCTGATTTTCTCCAACCCCAAATATATTTTATTGATACTGCATTCTCAAAGAGTCTAAAATAGGGATTTCATCCACCACACACTGAAAAAAACTGAATTGAAATATGTTTTAGATGGGGAATGGTCTCAAAGCAGATATTTTTCACTCATAATTTTCACACAGATTATTTGTGCTAAAAGCTGTCACAGAAAGCTCCATTCTAAGTGACTTCTCTGCAGTTTCAGTCTTTCAACTTTTTTTTATTATTATTTACAATGCTCTTATTAAGTAAAATACTTAAAATTTGGAAGTGGATTTGCTAGTTTTAGATAGGATTCACTCACTCCACATACTAAAACAAATGTGGTTTAGAGGTATGGGTTTGAGGTCGTTGCTATTTTAGCTCAAATTACCCTGTTAGTATTGATCAAGACTTAAGACTATTTTGGCCCATGCAGAGCACAGGACTTCTTCCAGAGAGATATTTTGCACCCTGAAAAGTGTATTACTTGTAAGAGAAGGAGGTTTTCAGAAAAACTTACATTTGGGGCTTCTCTACCAAAGAATCATTTTAAAACTTATGGCAAATCAGCTGAAGGAGGAACATCACAGAGAATATTTTGAAGCTGTTGTTCATAAATACATCTTCCCTTGTAGGAGGACTAACTGGCAGTGGATTAATGGCATTGTGTACCTCTCATAAGAAAAGGATTCTGTCTTAGAGGATGAAGATAACAGGGACATGTAAACATCACACAAACATAATTTCTCCTCTGCTGCCTGCATGAACTATACATGAAAAAGGCTTCCCTTCCTCTTAAACAATTAAGGATCATTGGTGTCCAAGACAATCAATAGGCATTTTCTAAAACAGTTACAAAGATTGAGGTTATTTTTCTGGGAAACAGACATTTTAGCTCAATTGAATAATTTATTTATTTGAATTAGTTTGAGTGTAAAGTTCTTATTTTAAGTGTACTTTTATTTGATGTGAGATTATCCCAGATATATATTTGAAAAAGCTTTTGGTTTTGTACAGTTAGTTTTTGTGTTCTGGTCATAGAAGAGGGACCAAAGGCTGGCATTGCTTCTAAGGACGGAAAATTGATGAAAAATAGTTTTTCAAGCACTGGAAAAGCCACACAATGACCCAATTTATGTTTTAATTCCCCTATAGGAGAAGATAATCAAGAGAAAGATAAAAAGCTATGCACAAACTTCCTTTTCCTTATTTCTAGAATGTACACAAAGGAAATAGGACTTCAGGGTCCTGTCCCTTCAGTTCTCATTTCAATTCTTTTCTGCTAAAACCAAGCGTTCTTTTGTATTTAAATTATCCCAATTACAATAAGTGGGTTTTGTCTTGCTTTAATTGAGAGGGATGTGTAGAAAACATAAAGAAGGCTTCAAGTAAATGTAAGATGGCGTCAAGAGACTCGGGGCTTTGTCCAAGCAAGACAAAGTTTCACTTAGTCTTGTAACATCTTAGTATCTTCCAGTAATCATAATTCTCAGTACCACGTTTTCCACCCCAGATCTCAAAACCCAGTGGAAAAGATTCTATTTTAGATGCAACAAATGTACTAAAAGTGGAACAGTTAAATAGCAGCAGGGCTCAGAAGAGAATAAAACTCTCCCATTCTCTCACTGAGTAGCCCATGAAATTATGCCAATGTATAATAATCTTATACAGTTAGTTGCTAAGATAATAACTAGAATTAACAAAGTCAACCATGGTTCACTTCTTCAAGTGATAGATTTCACAGGTTTTGTATCTTAACTGACAACACTGTCTTAAAGTTCAGCAGTCACTGAGAATTTGTCTCCATTCCATTTTAAGGTTTTGCTGGTATTAATAAAGGGCATTTCACATTTTCAATTTTGTAGTGAGGATGTACTAAAACTTCAGATTTCTTTAAATTGTCTACCTTGTAACATCTAGTAACTTTGTGACTATCTAGTATTTTTTGCTGATTTCAGGAGAATTATAGTGTTCTTCATTGAACTTAAGATTAAATTCCTATACTTCAGAAGCACAAAAAAAAAAAACAAACAACTGAAAAAAATTAGAGGAAGTTTGCTGTATTTCAGTATTTTTCAACGTGTTTAAAAGAAAAATTAATCCCAGCTTCACAAACTCTAAGTTTCAATGTGAAGTCATACAAATGAAACTGTATCATAATGCAGCTTTGTGTTTCTCAATTTTCCATTGAAATTGGAAGTAAAATGCTTTAACTAGATGTTTGTATGTAGATTAACAAAACAGGGACATTTAATTTTTTTTCAACTGCTTGCGTTTTCTCCTGTGTCCTGTCCTGTATTCTATCACTATAAAAATAAAATAAAAAAAATTACTTACAGGTATAGTTACTACAATTATAACTTCTCCTTAGCAGCTACCCTTGTACTTTTGTTTTTGCTTCCACAGTTTCCTGCCAAGTTGACTTAATTTCACCAGTGAAAAATTGCAAAACTCGTATCTGATATTTGGATCTCTTCTGCTTTTCTCCATCTGCAAAACTGTTAGTGGGCTGGCTGTGCATAAACCCTTGCACATCATCATATAAGATATTTGATTTTGCTTAAAACAAGGCTATTAATTTTCTCCCACTATTGATGTAGTTCTTTCAGAGAGTATGGGACAGCTTTATCTCCTTCATAGTTTTACAGCTCAAAATGCTTACAGATTATGAAGACATTTCTCTCATACTTTTTTGGTCTGCTGTTCCTAGTCTGAATTCTTTTGAATTTTAACAATGTGAAGAGAAGTATGTCTTAAGTGAACATCTTGTTAAAGCTTGTATGTGCTCTTATATGTCATACAAGCCTTTTATATGGAAAAGCGCATTTTCTGTGTTAAACATAGTCAATAGGGCTGGGGAAAGGAAGAATCAGAAGAAAAAGAGAAAAAGACATCCAGTAACGATGTCGTATGTATGAGTATTTGCTCCAACCCTAAAACTCTCTGTGAAAGCAAGGAAATCTAACCATACAATAAACAATATCCCCAGAAACTGACTTCTAGACTTATATGGGTTACATGAGTTTAAATAATGGATGTTAGCTAATATACACAAACATCCCATCTTCCATAGTTTTTTTATTAACTTTTACATGTGAGTAACTAGCAAGCAGGCTACAGCTCTGCTGTATTTGCAGTATGTTGAGTGTTCAACTGTCTCCCCAGACAATCTGTGGATGCAAAATATGCAAAAGTCATCGTGACCCACACAGAGGGGAGTGCTAGCCTTGTTTTCCACATTTCACGGTCCTAACTTGTGGCCTATTAGCAAAAAGGCAGACTGCTTTATTATTTGAAAAGATATTCACTGTGATTTATGGCCTTGTATTAGCCTCCTCATCTTGAGATATTAGACAATCATACTTTGTCATCATAGACAATGTGAAGTGGGGAAAACATGCAGCATTCATCTTCTCTTGCTATCTGGGACACTTCATCTATTGTTTTTTCCTCTGCCATATAATTTCCTTGCAATCAATTTAAACTGAAAATTTTAATGACCTTCCCTGACTGTTACTCTGCCTTTTCACCTGCTCTGAGGGTTTTTCTGCAAAGAAATTAAAACCCGAAAACCTTTTAGAGTTTGCAATGTTTTCTCTACAAAAAGGCATGCAAGTCTCCTTGGTGATTATCCAATGATTTTAGCTAATTATCAGTTAGGCAAACTCAAAATACTTTATGTAAATAATTCTACATATTAAATTATTAAGAAAATGTTTTATTTGCTATAAATTATATTTTCTATAATATTTTTTTAAGTGATAAGAACCTACCCCCTTCCAAAAAAAAAAAAGGAAAAACAGTAAAAAGCCATTTTATCAACCAAGATTAAAGCTTTCTAGGACCATAGCTTCAGAAATAAACACTCTTCCTTGGGACTCCAAGAGCAAGTACCGTTCTAAGGGAATTATTGCCAACCAGTGTAGGGGGTTTGTTCAGTTTCTTGTTTGTTTGTTGGATTTTTTGTTTTGTTTTTAAAAGCCAGTAACTAAATGACTAGTACACAAAAAATAAAAATCATACCATTCTGTTTTGATTCATTGAACAGGATCAAGTACCATTAAAAAGAGAACATAAAAAGACTTTCCTGTGCTACATTTTAGACCTCCCACTATATTTGCAAACTTCCACGTTGACAAGAATGAAAAAAAAAATAGGTTTAGTAATTCAGATGGAAAAAAATCAGAAGTATGAACAAGATCAATATATTCATACATCAAAAATGCAATTTAATCCAAGGAATATAAAGACTGAAAAGAGAACACCACAGACCTACACTCTCTACTTGTGTGTTTGAATATATCCTTCTCCAGTTTAAGAGTTTAACTGTTCTCCAGACAGATGAATTTACGTGTTAGTAATACAGTGTTCTTTAGAAAAATAATTACCTCTGGCAAGAAAAAATAAAATTAATTAAAATTAATAATTTGTGGCATCTGCTGGGGGTGGAAAAAAAACCTAACCAGCCAAAACCCAAAAGAAAAATAGAAAAAAAAAAACAAACCAAAAAAACCCCACCACAACTATTTCCCATTGGAATTAAAAGATTTTTTTAATGTTGAGCCAGCCAACAAGATTGTTTCCATCTCTGTCCATCAACGTCAACATTATGCTTTATTCTAAGCTAACAAACAACTAGGTGCAAAATACTGCAGAATAAAAACAGATACTGACATTTGAAACCACGATAGAGCAAAGCAACCAAATGCCTTAGGCAGAATCTGCTGCAGGTCGTTTAAAATGATAAACCAAAAGGTCACACAGGATATAACTGAGCCTTACAATTGCCTTTCTGAAGGATGTATCACCTGAGGACACACACAAAATTAGTAGTGGAATCACTGCAACAAAAACTCAATGACAAAATAATGTTTGGATACAGAAGTATAAAGACATTGTGGCTGTGTTTAAGAAATGTTGGAAATAAAAGAGTATAGCTTTGCTGCCTATGGGGTAGATGGACACTTGGTTGGCATTTTGTAAAAATCCAGTATTTCTGGATTAATTTAAAAAAAAAAAAAAACACTGCCATAAAACCAGGGCCTTCTTGCCAATCACATTTTTCTTTTCCTCCCACCTGCCAACAAAAAAATACTCTTGCAGAGACAGTCCCCAAACGAAGTGCTTTGTGATTTAAATATTCCCCCACACTGCTAGGAAAGCTGAGCTGGGTTGCTTGCCTTGAGGAAGTTCTGACTGAACCGAGGACTCCTGTTGCCATGTGAGTGTCTGCTGACACAGCAGAAACCTCTCCAACAGTATCTGAAGAAACTTGTCAGTGTTTGAAAAATAATTTATATTTCAAGCAGTCTTAAACCATAAGAACTCTGCATGAGATCAGGATTTAGGTTTTGACATCTAAAACACATACTAAGCTGAATTCACAGCAAAAGAGGGAAATAACACTGAACATTTAATTCTCCTAGAAGTTCAAGTATAACTTATTCAGGAAACCTGGTCCTACATAGGACCAGAAGTCTGAGCAATATATCAACAGGATTTCAGTCTGAATGTACCACTGATTCTTTTGAAATTACACTTCTGCCTTTGCACTTAGTTTTGCCAATTATACAAGACTGATGATTCATGTAGCAAACATTCATCTTCAAGCTGTCGTAAGAAACAACACATAATGTTGTCAAAAATTGTTTCAGAGACCAAAAAAGGCTAAACTAAAGGAGTATTAAAACTTAAACATCTAATTGATAAGGCATTTGCATTATTTTGGATTATAACATAGGTGTAATAAATGTCTTGGTGAAATGACTAAATGAGAAAAAGTTGTTGGCAATTTTATGAATACATTATTTTTGAAAACAAGGCTAAAATGCCTAATCCCTTTAGTCATTTTGAGACTGTTATTTCTAATCACCCAAAAGTTGCTATGTAAATTTTGCCATTATAGATATTCTTAGGTTGCCATAAATTTTTCTACAGGCAGAGACAGATAAAAAGACTACTTTTGAGATATGCTTTTCTGTTCACCATAAATCATTCATACTGAAGTCTCAGATACAGAAATACCCTTCCTCACGTCCTGTGTGTTAACCCATTGAACTTAATTAAAACATCTTTACATCAAGAGGTCTTGAGGTGGCTGTATTACTGAAACCACACAGTCAGGAAGCTGGAGAGTTTAAGAGGAGGAAGGGTGGATAACATGTTCCCACAAAACAGTCCGGGGCTGACAAACATGGTTGTGAACACAAGTTAAAACAGAAATTAATAAAAAAAATAATAATATCAGTCTACATTTTCAGTTGAAAAACCTTTTAAATCTTATCTCTAGATCTTATCTGTAAAACTGAAATAGACTTCAAATATTTTTATGATTCTTTTGGTTTCAGTTACCTTGAAAAATCCAGTTGTTGAGCATCTTAGTGATTTAAAAATAAAAGGCCTTTGTCCCAGCTCAACTGAAATGTTTCATCAATCATTAAAAGACTGAACCAAAACCAAACCAAACCAAACCGAACAAACAAACCTCTGCCTTCTAGTTCTATGTTAGTGACATACCTGAAATACTCAGGTGCCAGCAGAAAGAACATCAGCCAGCCAGCCACACTGCCTGGGGAACAGCAACAGCCAGGAGGGACAAAATCCCTGCCTAGAACCTAGTGGCTTCCAATCAGAAAAAAAACCACAACAAACATTATCAGAGAAATCCAGCTAGAGAGGTCCATCTGGGCACTTTAGAATATCTTCACATACACATCAATATTTAAAATGTTGTCTTCTTTTGTGCGAATCAGCAGG
>NW_008629338.1:13911-21245 GCF_000691845.1 Merops nubicus
TCAAGACTACAGACAGTCTGTGAAAGCAGCAATTAAAATCTGTTATACACACCCTATCACTTTCACTTCAGGGATTTCTTTTCCCCCCACTCTCCACAAAACTAATAGCAATACAAGGTTTTGCCTTTATGATCTAACATTGTAGGGAGGAAAGAGAAGCCTGTAAGTTGTCAGTATTATGGCTGCAGTTAGGTCACAGTTATAGGTATGAACTGAGGATGTAGTAAAATTATTCCTCGTTAGGACATTTTCAGAATTCCCTATAAACAGGCACACAGCACAGTACTCAAACAATGCAGATGAATAGAAACCTTTAGAAGCTCAATCCTCTATCACTATCACTTTCACTCCATAAGGCTGCCAAAGAAATTACGGACATATCACATTGATAATTCACTTAGCAATGGGTGTCGAGGTTCTAATGACAAAACTCAGGAGGATGCACAGCAGCAACAAGAGGATCCCCAGTGCAGTGAGACACAACAGCACAAACCATCCCAAAGTATACAGAGAAGACTGCTGACTAGCACACATTTAACCTGGAATTGACAGTTGAAGCCAAAGGACAGCCAGTTTAAATCATGTCTGTATGTGGGTACAACATACAGGCTAAGATCCCACTACCCCAGCCCAGAGTGCTGTTGACTCAGTGGTGTACCTAAAGTAATATATAAATGTGTTCCTGAAAGATCAGAGCTGCTTAAGCAAAGAGCTGCTTCAGGCATGAAGTGGGAATCAGCTTGTGCCTTGCCAGGCAAACAAGCAAGAGCTGAGGATGTGCCCATGTGAAATATTTTGCTGCTTAATGTCTCTGAACTCAGCAGAGCTGATATCCTTCAAGAAACATTCTGTAAAAAAAAAAAAATGAGTGAGCTATTGACCCATTTGAACCTCTCCAATTTGATAAACTTTCCGTAAATCAATAGTAAATCTCTGAAAGATTTTAGTTAACATTTGCAGCTTTTTTAATCCAAATACTTTCATATTAATACAATAAGCACAGTACCCAAGAAAAAAAAAAAATATTGATCCAAGTGCTTTGAGACATAACTGCTTATTAACAGGGCCCAGTAAGATATATTACCGTTTGGATCAGTGCAGTGTAATTAAGGATATTAATCAAGCCCACGTGTTTTCTTGAACAGATTCTTGTCTCTATTATGAACAGTAGTTTGGGATTTAAAATGGTAACAAATAATATAGCTAGTGTAGGAATAACTACATAGAATATGGAAAAATACAGCCATCAATTATCAAATGCTGGTAGGTTCCATAATTTCATTTTCTTAAAAAAATAATTCCTTTATCTTTGAAAGATTATGAATTGTCAGCTCTGGAAATGGCAATAGTAAAAAGCATGGGATGCTAGTGGCTACCCACATTTTTACAGGTTAATACAAGTTTCTTGAAACATTTTAACAAATTGCACTTTTAAACATTAAACGAACATCACACACAAATCAAGGGTGAAAGGACACTCCCTATTAAAAAGAAAAAAGAAAGGGCAGCTCATAGACTCTGGAAGAAGTTCTCCAGTAAAGCAAAAAGGATAAAGTTGATTTTTTTGGCCACGTGGTTCCCATGTTTCCAAAATTTGACAGAAAGCCTTTCTCACTGATGCAGTTTCTTAGCAGTTCTCCTCAAATGCCAGAAAGTTATTCCACATCTCAGTATGTTCTGATGCTTGTCACTTCCCTACCTGCAAATAAACACCTTTTGATAAATCTTTATTGCGTAAGAGCTACCATCATTTTCAAACTGCCTTCCCAGATTTTAAAGAACACACAAGATTACATGTGAGAAAGACAATCTAAGCATTAATCAACAGGCTTACCCTTAAGTGCTGGGCTTCAGCCAGCCTATATTGTCCACTTTGAAAGAAAGTATTCCCTTCAGTACATTACTGCCATTTATTCCTAATGTACTCTTAAGCTTTTGTTGTGCAAGCAAGAAGGGGACAAAGATGGATGAGGATGATCTTTCAGAGCATTCTCCTTTCTAGTTTTTCCTCACACAGAAGAACCTTTGTACATAAAGCAAAGAGTAATAATGTTAAAGATACCTGACCAGCCAAGAAATATTACTTAAACCAAATAATCCAGACTTCCCCTGTTCTTTTCTGTGAAGCCTTTTTTCTCAAGTAGTCATGCATCCATTAAATTTCACCTGGAATATCAAGCATTAAATGAGGTTTCCAGATGAAAAGATACTTATAGTTCGGACACTATTACAGTACAAAATATTTCAGATAGTACAGATATTTCAGACACAACAGATAATCTTGTAATATATGAGTGAGCTGCAATTTCTCTACGTGTAATCTGTAAGAGAAGGGCCACAAAGATAATCCAGGGGCTGGAGCATTTCTGCTATGAGGATAGGCTGAGGGCACTGGGATTGTTCAGCCTGGAGAAGACTCTGGGGGGAACATATAACTGCCTTCCAATACCTGAAGGGAACCTATAGGAAGGCTGGAGAGGGACTTTTCACAAGAGTGTCCAGCAACAGGACACGAGGAAATGGTTTTAAACTGAAGGAGAATAGCTTTAGACTGCACCTTAGGAATAAGTTCTTCAGTTTGAGGGTGGTGAGACTCTGGAATAGATTGCCCAGAGACGCTGTGGATGCCCCCTCCCTGGAGGTGTTTAAGGCCAAGTTGGATGAGGCCTTGAGCAACCTAGTCTAGTTGAGATGCGTGCAGGGAGGTTGGATTAAATGATCTCTAGGGTCCCTTCCAAACTAAGCCATTCTATGGTTCTGTGATTCTTCTGCTAACTTCTTTAGCTGTAATTACACAGAAGGACCAGTTAGAAATACAGAGAATATAAAGCTCATATATTACAGCATCCAGATGTAACACAAAGTATTCTGAAAGCTTATAAAATGTCTTCCTGTAAGTCTGTCAGTTACCTACACTTTGAAAACAGAAATAATTTTATGTATTTATTTCTTTTCCTAAAGAAGAAAGTGCATTTTTATGAATAGTAGCATAAGCATTAAAAGCAACACTACCAACAAACATGGTTCAGGGCATGGACTCTTTAATATATATGTTCTTCAAAATAAGAAAATTAGTAATTCAGGTAAATCACAGCATAAGATGACCAACTCCCTTTGCATTATGAAATTTGTTACAGTGTGTTGGGATGTTATTACATTAGCATTCGTTTTGGGAACATGATACTTAACAGCATCCCTGTCCGGAACATGCTCAGGAGGAAAGGACTAAAAGTGAGACATGTCTTTTCTAGTTCATCAAGCTCATTTTTAATTAAATTCAGGAACCTGAGAAGAATACATACAAAAAGTCTTGTGCCATACTAGTGGTGTAACATTTAAGACAATATTTGGCACACTTACCTCATTTATATACTTAGTTTCACTAGCAGGGTTTCACCTGCTCTTCTTTATACAACTTATTTTCAGAGGCTTGACTTTCCTTTAAGTCCACATTAGGACACTTAGCTCTTTAGCACTTCAGTGCTAGAGTAACACTACTGTACCTAAACATATTGCTATTCACCAGAGGATCAGGACTTCATTGTGTCAAAGTATTCTAAATGACTAAATTTACCCTGATTTTCCCCAGAGGCAGCTAATACCTATGTTTCAGCTACTGGCCAGCTGGCAGCTTACTCAGAGGAGAAAGTCTTTCCCAGGACATGCTAATGGTATAGAGGACTAGAGAAACAGAGAATTGCTGGGGAAACGCAGTGCAGTCAGACCTGGAGAGTGTGCAGCAATACTCACACAAGTGTCACAGAGCAACTGCACAACAGAGTAACTTAGAATGCCAAGTCTGCAGAAGCCATAAAGCTACCTGGCTATTGTATCAATGAACTCCACCCGTGCTAGTGCTGCATCCCTGGGATGTACCAGTGAATTCCACCCGTGCTAGTGCTGCATCCCTGGGATGTACCAGTGAATTCCATCCGTGCTAGTGCTGCATCCCTGCAAAAACGTGCAACAACCTTAATTTCCCAAGGCAAGCCCAATTCAGTCAATGTTCTAAATTACATTAATAGCAGGTGAATATTAGAGGCAAGCATTTAAACCGTGCTATATGCTACCTACACTTGGAAATTCATAACTGTGCCAGACAACACTTCGATTTGCTTATAGTACCTAGTTATATAGTCTTCCAAAATGAGTATCAAAGCTTAGACAGCAAGTGGTGGGTTTGATTCTTGGTGGGTTACATTAGTCTGCTAGGTTTATGAAAGAGGCTGCTGTTTATCCTTGCTCTTCTTTTGATTCTGTAAACTAACTTTGAAAACACACATAAGAATGTATAATCTACCTCAAAACATTCATCTTCAGTACTTTAAAAATCCGTAAATGTAACTGAAACATCTAAAAAAAGGTGCAATTCAGAGTATTCATACACTCATTTGTTTTGCCTTCAACACTGCATACGGCTGCAACACTGGATACGGATGCTTTTTCCTGAACCCAGCCCTTCCTCCTCTCACCTGTGAGCACTGCTATGCACTGCAAGGAAAAAAGTAAATTGGCCAGTCTTTGCAAGTTTTTAGCATCCCAGTTTCCTACAGCTGTAACAACTGGCACATGTGAAACATGAGGAAGTCCAATTCAAAACTTCCTTATACAAGATTCCTACAAAAGCCCAGGTTTTGATGTTTAGACTGAGACTGTTGATACAAATTAACTGAGTCATGAAGCATCTATGTATTGCTTTGAAACCTGCTTTCATACACGGTACAATTTAAAATAGGTACTTCAGAAAATCACACTGCACAGGGCAAAAGGTAAGGCAAGAAATAAAATTTGGCTTTGGTTACTCTTCTCTTTCCTATCTCATTACAGAGCCCACTTGCCACAATACTTTATCTATGTTCCCTAGACATAATTAACCCAACTGATAATTAGACCCTTTGTAACCTTACTTTGAAGTAATTATGATTTTTGAACCTGCCTGTACATTTGTTACCTTATCACTAACTCAAGAGATCACCCTTTCTTCCTCTGGGCATGTGCCCAACTGTTCACCCCCCATAAATGAATGCCTAAAACAAAGAATATAAGAAGCCTTCTTGCATATATATTCATAGCTGTCTCCATGATAATCTGTCACAAAAGCTAGGCATAAAATTACTACCATTGTAATGAAAAGGAGGTGAAAACTTCACATGAAGCATATCCACTGATTATCACTGCTAGGGATTCAGAACTTTTACTGTTTCACAAAGCTGCATGTCCCACACTGACTGATAAATCCTCTCTCTGGATTTTGCTCTTGCTCTCTTAGATGCCACATAGGGTGTAGTAAACCTCTAAAACTGTGGCGAGGTGTAGCACTCTTGAGATTTATTGTAATTGAGGTTTCAGCAAAAATATATTCAGTCATCACCTACAGATTTTTAGCACAAGTCTAAACCACATTTGTCTGCAATTAAAGTACCCAGTGGTAAGGTTTCATAAACCACAGTAAAAGCAAGGCTGTCAAGTATCAATGGACATCTCAGAAAAAAATCTCTGAAAAGAAAATAATAGTGGAGTTTTAGAAAACTCTAACATCAAACACATTTTTAGCTTAGTTCACCCATAAAAATGAATGCAAAGCAATTAACCAGTCATGTTAACATGGTAGGAAAAACCTCTCCCACCAGTCAGGGCTTGCTTTCTTCTGATATCCAGAGATGCCAATACACGAACTGCAAAGAGTCCCATCAGAGCTACTCATCTTCCAGGTGGCCTTGTCATCTACTGGCTGTCTATTCATATAAAACCAAACTGAACAATTACTGAATTACTCTGTGCAGTAATGAAAGTGCCTGTCTCAGCTTGGCAGCATTGCTGTTGCTGCACACCAGCATTGGTAGCTTATGCACTCGGGTACCTAAAGGACACACACCCACACACAGTGGCAGGCAGTCACATCTCACTGCAGTCAGCCAACAGTGGGTATGTGTTGCTCTAAGGGAACTGCCATGAGACATATTTATGCATCAGCATCAGCTCACTCTCCCTCAGGACAAATTCAAGTTGCTTTTTGAGGGACAGCTAGGCAAGCTGAATTTTTGAAACTTCCTAACAGGTTTCTTCAGTTACAATCTGACACATTGCTTGGATGCTTTAGCCATTACCTTTCCCGTTAGTAGGTAGCAGAAGGGACTCACAACAAATCCTGGCCATAGCTGTGTTCTCAGATACAGCAACTTACTACAACCTATTCATTTATGCAGAACTAATACAAGGCCATTCACCTCATGTTTGTGTCAGAAGCTTTGTGGTTCACATCTTGCCCTAGTTAGTACTGACATTTCCTTTCCATAAAAAGAGCTGCTTTGTCTTGGCTGAACAACAGAAGCTGAGTAAAACAGCTAACAAAGAAATGATTCAGTAGATAAATGAACCACTAACATTAGCAATACTACATACATTGGTTTCCCAAAACAGCTCCAATGCCTAAAGGCTTTGCCATGTGGGCAGCAGAAATGATACACCATAATTGTTGTTTCTGAAAGTCTCCAGATCTGATTATTGGCACTAAAAGTATCACCATATTTTAGTAAACTGAATTAGTGTGCTATTCTTGCTGGAAGCAGCAAAGTGCTAATAGCTTGTTATTACGACGTCCAGCACAGTAAATGCTGGGGCTTTCACAGACAATAACTAGCTCTGCTGCTGGTAAATGCTGCTCGCTGCCCACAGCAGCACACAGTAATTTGCAAAGGAAAAATGTGGATGACAAATTTGCCTAAAAGAATGCTCAGGAAAACACCAGGCTTTTAGTAAAATATCTGTATTATGTTTGCGGTTAAACTTCTCCATTCCTTTAAAATCATCAACACTGGCCCGCTAGCAAGCAGCAGTACCTCAGCCACAACAGAGAAAAGAAAGTTTTAAGTTACTAAGAGAACAAAACCCAAAACTACAGTTTACTAAAACACAAAAGGATGCATTCTCTTGGTAAGAGGTTCTTCTGCTAAGCCAGAATCCCACAGTTTTGGACTCCAGAATAAGATTCCTGTCCTCGAAGACAGCTCATAGCAAAACTGATTTGACCTAAAGGAAGAGACACAAAATTAGAGTCCTAATATGTAAGGAAAAAAAATGCCTAGTATGTTTTCAGTGCAACAACAGAGTAATCTTTGATTTCTCAGTAAAATTTCTTTTCTCTTCATACTAGGCCTCACCAAAGTGGACAGTAAAAGTGAAATGAGAGCTGTTCTTTAACAATCACTTTGCCAGGTTCATAAGACCCCATCATCTTAAATCTTTTGCATTCAAAACTATTTAGAAAACAACATTTTTGTTGGTGTTTAACATTATTATTTAGGTCAATATACAGAGATAAACTCGATACTGCT
>NW_008629338.1:21276-27656 GCF_000691845.1 Merops nubicus
CACAGCATAAAACATTCAAAGAACTATACTACAGATGGATAGGAATGTATTTTTATACTAACAATCTTGTTTAAGATACTAGTTTTACCTGGTCTGCATCGTATTGAAATCAAGATACTTCTAATTCTCAGAAAAGAATATGAGAGTTACCACAACACCCAAAGTGCCAAGGTCAAGGCAATTTCATGAAATGAACTTTAAGAAACCAATATTAATCCAGTAAAAGTAGTCTGCTACATACTCCCAGCAAACTCAATTCACATCTCCTTTGGACAGCATAAGGCTTAAATAAGACCAGCAACATAAAAACATTAATTCCCTCCTGCACCAGCATTCCTTTCTACCATTTCAGATCATTCCTGTTCAAATTCCACTTACTGGTGAAGCAACACCTTTCATAAGAACAAATGATGGAATTATATTGAACAACACTCTCCCCTTCCAAAATGTCAAGTTATCTAATTAAGTAAAACAAACAATAATTAAAACCAACTAAGATAAAAACAATTTAAAAATCTAAATTCTGCATATCACACTAAAGAAGACAATTCTAATTTTATTTTATTTTTAAACAAATATAAACAATTGTACAGGAATTTTTTTTTTTTCAATTAACATCAAGTAATTTAACTTTTGTACAATTCTCCTCATGTATTACATGTTGCAAAGCTCTTAATTCTTGCCTTGTTCCATACCAAACTGGTTTTCAAGAGGCAAGTCACCTATGTTGCTCTGAAGATGCACCTTTTCCTTCTCTTTATTCTCTTTCTTCCTTTTGGGCAGATGGAAAGCACCAGCAGCCCTATTTTGATTGATTGTTTCTATAAGACTGCTGATACAGCCTTAACATCAGCACAGCTGCATTATTATTTGCCTTTGTTAAAAATTGTCAGTAGTTCACCACTTGTTCTTAATCTAAATTATGAATTTTTACTGCATATGAAACCATGCCTGTTTAATGGCTGACAACTGCTTTTCCCACTTCCTTGTGTTTGCTTTTACGAGTGGTAGAGCTTTGCACCATTGTTCTTATATCTCTTGGCACAAGCCATTAGATACCCAGGGAGAGATGATGGAACAAAGAGGAAAAAAGGGATGCTAAAGGAAAGATAATCTGACAAGGTTCAAGCCTAGGGTCTGGCACAAGCATCCAGGGAGAGAGCATGCAGAAGGTGAAGTACACAGCACTTCAGAATAAGCACTAACAGAAATACAGGAAAAGGTTTTCTTCATCCCTCTTATCAATTAAAAAAAAAAAAAAAAAAAAAGCCAAGCCCCCCACCACAAAACATCTTGGAAACTACATCACTGAAGCAGTGGATAGACAGTAACAGTCTTTCTATGAAGGGCTCAGTTGGGGCTTCTTGTGTGGAAGTGACTTTCCAATTCTTGCAGCTGCACAGTGCAGGTCACCCTGCCTTCCCTCCTTCCTTCCCTCCTTTTTTTTTTTTCTCTCACCCAGAGAGTGACATATATGGCAAGCAAATATGATCCAGCTCACAAACCTCATGTCATGTCTCAAGTCTGGTCCTCATGGACATCCAGTTCCTCCTCAGGCAGCAAAAAAGCACGTTCCACTGACATGCAGCAGCCACTGAGGAGATAAGAGAGTGTTTCCTGGCAAGCAGTCAAGGCACCTGTAAATGCCTTTAGATCAGAGCAACACAAGAAGGTAGGAAAGCCAGGAAGAAATGATGGCATGAAGATTCACCCCAAGCCTCACAGGCTCTGTGCCAAACGTAAATAGGCCTGTTGCATAGCCTCAGCCAGCCTGGAAACGCTAAAATCACTGGAAGTGCAAACCTCCACAGACCATCCTGTGTTAAAGGCAGAGACACAGCAGCTGATCTGTGGCCAGAAGCACTACAGTACAGAAGCAATTATCTTGCTAAAAAGCTGTTTTCAGCCTGGAGACAGAAACAGGGAAAACAATGGTGACATGAACGTCATACTACCAGCATAGCAGAGGAAGACTCTCTTCCCTCCCACAACCTACTGTATGTTCATTGCTTTGGTGTAGAGGAGCTTCAGGCACTTCTATAGGGCTCTTCTAGCCCAGGCTTCATCATTATCTCTTCACCATCCTCAATACAGCACATAAATGTAATACTTCCACATTTATAGAATGAGTCAGTTTCACAGCTCACTCCCAGGTTCTTAGATCTCCTACAGAAGATGTGCAGATCACAGAGCAGGTACAAAAGGTTATGACCACCAGCAAAACCTATCAGAGTAGTACTATAGCCAGCTGCTGGATTAACTCAAAGGTCAAGTGTAAATTACACAGGACATTCATAGCACTGGTACATAAAACATAGCTGTCACTAGCTGTAATATCAGCTACAGGTGAGGATGCATGCAGTGGCCCAAGCACAAGTGGGATATGAGGAACAAAGAGGACTAGACCCACAATGATTGCCTTCCAACTCGCCTTACTCCCCAGAGACCTTGGAGGCAAACACAATCACAGAGATTTCTCTCAGAAACCTTTCTTTGTACGTGAGTTTGTGTCTACCAATTTACATAGAAATCACACAGGGAAATAAACATAATGCAATCTAGAATACTGGAAAATATACCCAAAAGTTATGTTGGCAGCTAGTTAAGCCAGCTAAAATTTGCTGATCATGTAATACCATGGCACTGGATAACATGTCACCAGCAGATGACAGAGACACATGTAGATCCTGCATAACTGTTCAGGAAACTAGAACCAGAAGTCAGTTTCTCACTCCTGATTTACCATCTTCCTCCAGTGCTTCATGTTATAAAGGGCACTACAGCATGAAACAATTTCCTTCCAGCCTTGTGACATAGTATCCTATAGAATTTTCTACCTAATATTCAGGCTATTGAACAAGCATGAGTGCTTTTCCACACAACACACTTTTATTGCATTAATTTATATGACTGCCATCAGCATCTGCAATTTCACCAGCTAGGAATAAAGACAGGAGCTTTCAATACATACGCTACAGGGCATATGCTGATCACGGGTTGGTGTCAAGAAAGAACATATCCTTCTTGCACGCTATTATAGAATTACAGGTACATGTATTATGGGGATTTATATCTTCATTTGAAGCATCTGGTATAAATCAACATTGTGGGCAGGATACAAGATTAGAAGGGCCATTGGGTCTTTCCTGATACAGCAAATAATGTGCTCCCTATCAGACAAAGCACTTTTTTTTTTTTCTTCCCCATTTCCAGTAACTTCATTCAACAGCTTCAATTTCCCTTGAATTGCTTTCTTGCAGCTTGCTCAGTGTGTCAGTCAAAAAGCAAAAGCTAATCATCAAAAAATGTCTTTTCCACTTCCCCAAACATCTACTAAATAGGATTCAGGCAGAGAGATTAAAAAGCCAAACTCAGCAACTTGTTCTGACTCTCCCCATCACATTCTAAGTCACCATGGGGGTAATTCTTTTTGCTTCAAATATAAAAAAACATTTATAATGGAGTTTATTTAGACCTTCTTGCTTTAAGTAAGCAAGTTTTTCATCACATACATTCCTGTAACGTAGGTTTGATGTTAATGGGTTTTAAAGTGGGTAATAATTTTCTAACTGACCTCTTCAATCAGATTAGATCATATTATTGACCATGCTGTTTGTTTTATAACCACAATCATATTGTGGAAGAAATCTCTTGCAAGTAGCACATTTGTAAGTGCCCATTAAGGCAAAGGATGACAGGTCTGCATGTTTGGCACTTTTTTTATACTTCTTTTTACCTTGCGGCAGTATTGCCATCAGCATCCTAAAGCTCTCCTTTTGTATGTTTCTGAGTTTTTGCTCTCTGGGGTTTCTTGTCTTGTTTTGAAAGATGCTGTACTATGAAGGCGACAAAAATCTAGAATATGCAAACATGGTAACTTTTAAAAAAGAGCACCCCAATGCACCAGGCATTCCTCCATTTTTTTTCAATAGCTCTTTTGGTCCCTGCAACATTTCTTCTTAAGAGGAAACCCCAGACATTGTTTCATAGTGACACTTAGCAGGAATTTTTCAGACAAACATTTGTAAGAAAATAACCATTCATGTGCTCTTTTCAGCACCCAGTTGTGCATTCAAAAGCTGCACTTAACAGAGAAATTTGAGCTCCTTGTACCTCCTCAACTGGAATGATTACTTGTGGTCAGGTACTGGACTGGGACCAAGGCTGATCCAGTAAGTCCCCATATTCTCAGGGGCAAAATCAGCCACAGAGTGTTTCAAACCTCAAGTTTCCAAGACAGTGGTTTCACTTTCATTTATCACAGTTTGTTGTGCCTTCTGTGGGTGCCACTGCAACTTTCTTTGAGGACAGACTGTGATCAAACAAATAATCTGACTACAAAATACAGATCTGAAAAACAGCAGTGGGGAGAAGCAGAGAGACAAAACAGACTTGGAACTGGTTTTGCTGCTAGAGGAAACAGAGCTTCAATTTTTGTCATCAAGCCCTGCAGTACAGCTTTGCCAGAAACACTTCTCCTGATGTATCAGTTGTTCCCCTTCAAAATGAGGATAATATTTTCCCTCACTACTTCCACTTGCTGCTTTGTTCATCAGGTTTTAAGGTTTTTGAAGGCAAGGTTTATATTCAGGTGTTGTTCAACATCATAGGATCCCAATATTAAATATCGATATTGAAAATGAAAACACATTTCCATAAAGATTCCATGACATGAGCATCCCAACTAAAACAGCTGCAGTATTTATGACGGGCAAGCAAGGAGGGGGAAAAAAATCCTGTCTTCCATTTCCATTTTATTACACTTCACTGAGTCTCCAAATTGTATTTCAGAGTTGCAATTGAAATGATAAGCACAGAATAGTAAAGCCAAATGCCAGTAGGAGCAGTAGTGGTGTCAGCCAGACATTATTCTTTTCTAGCTGATATTTCTATTAATGAACCAAGTTGTTTTCCTCCAGTTCAATGAATATAAATATTCAGATATTCTCTCCCTTCTTAACAGACTTTTTTTTTCTGAGTAGGTTCACTGTGAAATGACTGACAGATGCTGAGTTAGCTTTTTATTACAACAGTATTCTCCCCATATGATATAAAAATTTCTCCTACTGCATTTGCAGTAACTTTTCCAGAATTGCCTACACAAAATTAGATGCTCACTGTTGCTAAATCTGTTACTAAATCCCTACTGAATTTTAATGCATAGTAATTTGAGTAATCTTTACCCTGCAGTAACTTGTTCATTAGGCTGAGCCTTTATGCACCTAAATTAGCTGATATAATTTGCATCTGTGGAAAGTATTTCTTCACTTTGTACACAGAGATTACTCAGTTCTTAGTCAGGAAAACATCAATTACGAGTTAAACTGAACTGAACAACTGCTAATTGTTGTCAGCTTGTTTAAATTAGGCAGCAATATATTTCTTAGGAAAAGCAAATATGGTACAAAGTACAGATAGAAGTAAGTTACAAAAAAAAAGTTAATTTCTAGCACACCACAGCAGAAGTACCTGGGAAATCTGTCAGTCATGTCCATAGAATCATGGGATCATTTAGATTTGAAAAGACCCTTTATTAAGATGAGGGTGGTGAAACACTGAAACAAGTTGCCCAGAGAGGTGGTAGATACCCCATCCCTGGAAATTTTCAAGGCTAGGTCAGCCATATGGGCCTCTGAGGAACCTGATTTAATGAAGACATCCCTGCTAATTGCAGAGGGGTTGGACTTGATGGTCTTCAAATCTCCCTTCAACCCAAACCATTCTATGATTCTATGATCATTGACTCCAACTGCAAATTCAACACTTCCAAATTCACCATTAAACCATGTATCCTGCCATCACACCTACACTTAATTTAAATACCTCCAGGGTTGGTGACTCCACCACTTCCCTGGGCAGCCTGCTTCAGTGCTTAACAACACTTTCAGTGAAGAAATTTTTTCTTATTATCCAACCTAAACTTACCCTGGCACAACTAAAGACCATTTCCTCCTGTTAAATCACTTGCTGCCTGGGAGAAAACCAACATGCAACTACAGTCAGTATACTTTCTAGGACAATATATACTACCACCATATTACACTTAAGCAACATATTGCTCTAGGATGACAATATTGTTTCTTGTGCTAGCTCAGGCAAGGCCTTTTATGGGATACCCAGAGTCCACTTTACAACATATCATCATTCACTATTTGCTTATAAACACCTCATATATTAGCTTAATTATAGATTCAAAAAAAAGGAAAGAAAACCTCTTCTCCCCACCAAAACTCAGATAAGTTCTCCTTGAGAACACCTCATATCCACTCAGCACAAGACTAAAGGCAGATGAAAAAATTACTATTGTCTGTGCTGCAGACTTGATTTCAACTTGCTCTATGGCTTGGTTTAAAACAAATATATATTTTTATATATATTTT
>NW_008629339.1:0-2556 GCF_000691845.1 Merops nubicus
GGGACGAGTAGCTCTGCGCCGGCTCGGTGGGGAGGGAGCGTAAAGGAACATGATTCTGCCGGGTTGTAAAAGCACGGAAAGGTCGGCACAGGGCAGCACTCTTCGTGTGGCTCGGTGTGGGGCCTTAGCCTGGTCAGATGAAACAGGCTGATGTAGCCACTTTGAGGTTTCCACAGCATCCTTTCCCGATTTTTCACGTCTTTATACCCTCTGATCTGCTAGTGTTGCCTTTCTATTGGTCTGTAGTTTTGCAGTTCACGAAGGAGAACATGCCTCACTGATTCCGTATAGAGATAATTGCACAGCAGCTCATGTTCTAAAAGCCGTAGTCTGAAGTGCTAGCATAGTCTGTTTTCTGTTGTGTGAATGGGAAGGGGCAGTCTTTATGTTAAGTTGCATGAGAAAATCAAGGACTAGGGAAGGTTAGCTTGTAGGTAACGTTTGAAGAAAAAGAAATGAAAGTCTTAAAGAATGCAATGTGAACTTGTGTTTGAGATCTGCAACAATATCGGCAAAGGCTCTCCCCTGTTGATAAGGCGAGTTGAATTCTGGACTAGAATTGGGATAGAAAAGCAGGTCTGTCAGTGCAACACAACCAAATGAAAAAACTGGGTGATAGGTGAATGTGGGGAGGGACAAGAAATTATTACTCCCCCTGTCTCAAACCACTGTATTAGTTGTATCAATGTAACAGGTTTTGCAAAGTTGAACTCTGTAGGTAATGGCTTCTTTGGAATTGTTTGCACAGTGGTTTTTATAGCGTATCTTCTGTGGCTTTTAATTTCTTTGTATTTTCATTTGCCTCACTGTGATCTCCTCATAATAACTTGCCGGGATAAGATGAAGAAATTGGATCTTTGAGGAAGGCGACTCAGGAAGAAATGCTTATTTTTGTTATGTGTCACCTGCACGATCTTTTTTTTTCAGGGATGTCCTTTAGCGTTATGAGGGATGTAAGTTGTACCTCTGCCATACAGCCATCTGAATAAAGGCTATGAAACCTGAACGAGGATCCTCTGGTATTCTTGAAGTGCTGTGGTCCTTACTGTAGCAGAGCAGAACCCTTTTTGGAAGGGTTTAATCGAACCGTTGTCTCCTCCCAAGTGCAGAGTGAGGGCTGTGATTATTTTCAAACGGTAGTTGTCTCCTGGCATTAGGAAGTGAAATGACCAGAATGGGGTATTTATGCCCAATGAGCTATGTTTGCATTCCTTTTCCTGCCTCAGACTGGGAATGTTTTTGTTTTAGTGCTGATGTTCCACAGATAGTTTTGGTTTTGTTTTTTTTTTTTTTACTTTTGGAGAAGGAATTTTTTTGTCTTTCTTTATTTTATTGTGTTTAGGCCTCTGCTTTCCCACCAGAAGTTCTCTCTGCACTGTGCAGTGCACGATTTCTTGCCTCCTCCTTTGCTTTGTTAGATTGATTCATAAAATGTTTGATTGTCTCGGAGAGGTCGGTATAGTTTTTCTTTCATCGTGACTTGTGATAAGTGAAACTATCTTTTTTAACAGAAATGTAGCAGCATCTGGTCTCTCTTTCCTGCCTTAGATCTAGCAGGCTTGCATTAGATATTTGGAATGGGTATCTGTATCCCTGTCCAGGCTCTGATGGTGCCTAGTTGTCTCTGTTGGTGCTTGCACTTAGACTCATCATGTCTAATTGAGAAAGAGATAATGATAATCTTTTTCCTAGTGTTTCCTCCTTGACCCTTGGACTGAAGACGTGGAAGTTCTTGTGGACAAACAGAAAGCGTGAGCCAGTGCCTCCTGGTTCAGTGGTGCAATGATGTATTGGGAGTAACACTTGCCACTGATGATTATATACTTGAGTCACCAGGCAGAGGTTCTGATCGCAGAGAGAAAGGGCTGATGGGATGTTCTGGACTGACCTGATTTGGTGAGCACATGGATCCAGTGGAGGAAGCTTGAGAGAAAAAAGAAACAGTGGGTGTTACTAGTATGAAGTGGTGGGGAGCGATCTGACATTGTTTCTCCATTGAGTCTTTCACTTTTGAAGCTTTTTGAGCTGCCTCGTGTCTGCATTGGGAGGAGAAAGCGACTTGGACTAGTTTTGGATGGGCAAACAGATCTTCGGGTTGTAGTATGTGTGTGCTGGCCAAGTGAGCTTCTGAGGGCCCCTTCCCACCCCCGTGCTGTGCGTCATCTGGGTCTGTCTGTTGCGTGGAGGTGACGGCGTGCGGTCACTAAAACGTGAGCAGATCAAGCATACAGTTGTGTCCTCGTGCTCAGATTGCCTACTTGCTTTCTCTTTTTGCCCCTTATGAGTGGAGGGAATCTTTGCAGGATAGGTTTCATGCAGGGATGCTTTGGGCTCTTTGTCTTAGTCTTGTGTTTCTTGAGAAGGGTTCTCTGTAGAGAACTGGTCCTGGTGTATGGGGGAATCCTCAAAGAAGAGAGGTCCTTCTGAAGTGGAGATTGTAATCTAATAAACCAGGAGAAGATGAAAAAAGGGAACAAGTTGAGTATAGGAGCTGGTGTACTATATATTGAATGTGGATTTTTGTTGTTTTTTTTTTTTTTTATTGTTTCTGTGTTT
>NW_008629339.1:2593-19459 GCF_000691845.1 Merops nubicus
GTAGAGCAGAGAGAGAGAGAGAGAGAGAGAGAGAGAGAGAGAGAGAGAGAGAGAGAAACAACAAAACTTCTGCAGTGAAAAAGGGTTAATACACTTGACTTATAGCTGCCTGCTACCCAGAGCAAATTTCCATTCTCGTTTGGGTTTTCCCATCTCTTCCGCTGGATGCTTGCCTGTTAGAGAATGCTATTATCAATTAATGGGCAGACCAGCAGCCAAACTCCTCCCTCTGCTACCACATCACGCACTGGAGATCCAAAGTGCTGGACAGCTGGAGGGAGGAACAAGTCCATGCACTCACCCACCGCCGTGGATGCAAAGAAGGGAGTGAGCTGGGCAAGGAGCCAAGCTGTGAGAAATGGTAGCAGCCAGGCCATGAGTCCAGTTATATGGTAGGGACTCAGAGACAGCTTCACATTCTGGCTCTGTTGTCCTGGGAACTCCACTCACTGTGAAGAGTTGGGGAGCCCTTCCGATAGCCAGAATCCTCACTCGGCACATGCACTGTGTGGGCAGGTCTCCTGACTCCAGTGCAAGTAGAGTCAGTTGTTATATAGGTGGCTTCTTGCCATGCCTCTGAGTTAACGTGGAAGGCAGGGGCAGCTGGTGGTGATCTCCTAATCAGTTTCCACCCAAGGCTGGCCAGACCCTGGCTGAAAAACAGTCAGGAGGAGGGTCTTTGTTGCCTCGCTGTGGACATCATCCGCATGCCAACCCTCTTTCAGGGCTGTGGGTTTAACCCCAGCACTTCACCATCTGGAGTTAATGTAATGCTCATGACTCTAAGCCTTGGCTGGAGACCTTGTTTCTTTTCCCTGTGCGAATGAGCCAAGATGGGTAGACCTGCAGTGTGCGACAGCTCTGCATGCCGGTGGGAATAATGGAAATGGATGTGAGCATCTCTGGGGCCCCACATCACAATCGTTTGTAGTCTTTGAACCTTTCTGGGATATCTTGACTGCTGGGAACTAATGGACTTCTCTTTTTGTAGAGTTCAGTGCAGGTCACCTTTGAAGAGGGTCCTCAGTTGCCCCCAGCCACCAATATAAGTCACGTGATGTGCAAGGGACAGTCGGACCGCAGCATGGTAAGGCTTTGCTGTCCTGAATTGTATGGCACAGGGTTTCTGTCTGCTGAGTGCGTGTCCTGCTGAGTGCCGAGGCCTGCGTCGTAGGGGTGGTGGAACGAGGGATGTTTCGGGCAAGGTCCGCTCTTGAGCGTGGAAGGCTGTTGACGGGCCGGTGAGATTGTGGGTCTGGGGCTGCGCATCAGTGAGCTTGGGGAGATCCCTAGGGGAAGATGACTTGACGGAGTTTGGGCGTACGGATGCCGAGCCCAAATACTGGACTCTTACGGTAGAGAGGAGAAGGAAGCTTCTGTCACCAATATGTCTTTACTACCTAACATACAGAGTCTGAAAAATGGCAGGTTTGCAGGAACTGGGTATGAGAGTAAGCCTGATGTTTCTTTCCTGCTATGATGGGTTGACCATGCCTGTTGCTTTCAGAGATTTTGTAGTCACAAGGCCACCACTCACCAAGGATATAAACTCATCTCCTCCCTAACCCTAATCCTTCTCTCCCTAGGTGCTGTGCTGCAGTCTGTCAGCTGAGGCTGTGAAATTCCCTGTCTCTGTTACTCAGCAGTCCCCAGTTGCTGTTTCTGTCGACACATATCATGTCACTTTGGCTGTGCTGCAGGCTCAGGTAACAGTTGTAAAAAGTTAGCCGTGGAACTCAGTCTTTCACCCAGCCCAATGCCAGCTGAGAAAGGAGGACCCGATTTAGTGCAAATATAGGCCTTGTCACGCTGGAAGAAGCAGCATGCTCTTACTGATGTTGGCAGGGTGGCAAATATTCCCAATCTGCATGCCAAGTCCTGTTTTCTGAATCTTGTTCTGCAGATCTCAGCTGTGTAACTTAGCCATAAGAAAATCCAGAGACATTTCAGGCACGTCAGTGTTCTGTACTGTGGATGGTAGTGAAAGGTCCAGAGAGTTCAGTTTCCCTCACGGCACAGGAAATAGGGAAAGATGTGTCTTGTGCATACATACAGTTACGGTGTTGTCCTGGTAATCGGTGTGGAAAAAAATGCTGTGAGGAGTGGTTTGCTTGCCAGTGCTCTGATCAGTACCTTCATAGGAGTGTGATACGGTTTGTTTTTTTTTTTTCTTTCTGTGTGTTGAATACTGGAAATGCTTCTTCCAGAGCAGAAGCTCTGTGAAATTGCAATGGGTGATAACTCCATGGTCACTTTCTGGCTGGATTTGCTTCTCTGGAATGTGATTTTGTTCCTGTTGTGAAGAAGGGCTTGATGCTAGAGACAGTATCTCGCTCAGTGACTGCGTGCTTGTTCACGACACAGGGAGACATGGTGCAATTAGAAGTAACCGTGGTAGTAGAAGCCAGTCCTGTGCTATTGCATTTGGAAGCTTGTTCTAGAAGGCTTTTGCTCTTGGAAGCTCTACTGAAATTTTCAACCAATATTTACCAGAATGTCCTGGTTTGGTTTTGTGCCTACGTTCTGCAGCTGTTTGAATAGCTCCTCTCTCTTTCCTTTGTTTTCAGTATGCCCTCTGCCAGAGTAGTCATGGGCAGCAACCGTGGTAATTTTTCAGCTTTGTGCAATTTTTGAGATCCTGGTGGCCTTTGTCACATCTCATCAAATTGCTTCTCTGCTTGCTGCCATTTTCTAGGTCCTCTTGCCTACACGCACTGAAGTTTTGGGTTGATTGTTCTCATAGAGTATTACACATGGCATTCTAATAGAGGTCTTGCTACTGCATTGTCAAATGCCAGTACAGTTACCAACTAGCGCTGTTTGGTGGGAATACTGCACCTACAGTATTCCCAAATGTGCCTTGCCTCATTTATTGCACCTCTTGTTGGTTACGTACCTGGCTACATCTATCACTTTTTATGGCTGACCTTCTGTGTACATGATAAATAAAAGTCAGTCTGTTGGTTACTTTAGAGCTATATTAAACCTCCTTCCTGTTTTAACTAGGTATTGGGTCAAGAGTTCTTCCTGTGCACTTCTGTTTGTGTCTGTTGCATTAATGATGCCTTTCAGGCTAATGGGTGTGTGACTTTTGAGCTGAACCTACGGGTTGGTTTGTTGTTGCAGACTATTGGCAACCTGGATGAGTTTTCAGTCTGAGGATGACCTCCTAGAAATGCATTGCTCACTTTCGAATGGCCATGCTCAGGTTCAGTGATGGTTAAGTGATTTTGCTCACTAAATAACTTGTTGTCGGTGCCTGATTTGCTCTTCCGGATTGTCCTGCAGACGTTTTCTTCAGCCAAAGAAATAACCTTTGTTTTTCCCTCTGATGTCACGTGGTCATCCAAAGGTGGTGAGGAGGCCAGATCTTGCCAGGGAGCAGTGAGGCTTCTGCAGCTGCCTCTTCCTGTAGGACCAAGACTGCCCGTGTTCTTTATGTTCTGTTTCTTACTGTTGTGCTAGTGTGAGGGCCTTTCATTTGCTGAATTTGAAGCTAGGTGAAAAGCAGCTAATGGAAGCAGAAAGTGTTCCTGACTGTGGATATTTGTCCTGGGCCAGGTGGAGATCCACTTGGAGGAGATCCAGAATGAAGGTCTCTTGGTGTCATGGATGTTCAAGGACAGACCAGACTTGAACCTTTCTGTCCTGCCAAGACTTCGACCTCGTGAGGTGAGCGGCAAATGGTGGGAGGCTGGACTAGAGTAGAGGAAGGATGGGAAGGGCAGAAACAGCACTGAACTGGGAGGAAGGCCACTACAGAGGGGAGAGATTGGCAACTTGGTGTCATGGCCCTTCAGGGCAAGGGAGTGGATTCGTTCACCCTGGAATTGGTACTAGCTCAGCTCTGTCAAAACAGCATCTCCTCAAGATGGCTGAAGGGGTACTGATACCTGTTGTTAGAGTTTGGTGTCACAGTTGAATGGGAGAATACATAGCAAAACCAGATTTCTGTCTCTGTAGGTCCTCCTGCCGTTGTCAGATGTAGAGCTGCAAAATAAGCAGGGTGGGTCATGGCTTTTTTTTTTTAGTTAGTTTCATTTTTTTTTTTCACATTAGACTGTGGCAGCCATGGGTGTTAGAGGTACTTGCGCTTCTGTGATCCAAATAGGCTGATTGATTGGTTTGTTTTATTAACACTCTTGTTGATTTACCTCGAGTAGGTGTAGAAATTGAGCTGTTCTCCCACAAGTGCTGTAGTACCATCTCACAGGGTAATGAGGTGGCAAACTGTGAAAGCTGTATTGTCAAAATTTGCAGTGGGTAAACTACAGATGTAGATGCTTAGTTTCTCTCATTTAGACAACTTATATTTGCCCGTAGCAGTTACACAGAAGCTTTAAGCACTGGGGAGAGCAAGCATGGGATATGGGAAGAGCACCTGGAACTTTATTATGGGGAGAAAGATTGTGTAGCATCTTAGAGGCTTGAGAGCTAGTTGGAGCTGCGTAAGGAGAAAACTTGTCTCTGCGTTACGACTTTCCTGTATTTCCTTTTGATGTGCGGAGAGAAGAATGAAGGAAGAGCAGATCTGTCCACTATAAAGGATCTGATTGAGGATACCATTGTCAGCACACAGCCAGCTGTGATGGTGAATCTGAAGGCCTGCACAGCTGGAGCCGGTGTGGTAAGCCGCTCTCCTTGTGTCATTCTTGTGCCTCGGTCTCTGTTCCCTGAGGTGCTTCTGAGGGCTGGGGCTAAGGCATGAAGTGAAGGGTTGAGACTCACTGCTGGGCAACAGCGGTGTCCTGGCCTGTGATGTCCTGGGATTTGGGGTATTGTGACACAGGTAGAAGGGATAATTAGAAACTGGTCTGAAGGGCAGTTCTGTTTGAGCTTTGTTCCCAAATGCCTATTTTGTTGGGGTGGAGCCAGACTGCCTTAGACACATCTCTGTTTTGGCAGTCTCTTTGTTGCTCTGAGCACCGAGGTTCCCTCCAGGGTAGCCTCTGCAGGCATGGAAGGATCTATGATTTATTGTTTTTCATTGCCGTATGGAAGCTGGCAAGTTTGCTCTTGTCTGTTTCTTCCCATCTGCCCTAAATAACTCATCTCAAATAACATGGTGGCCCACCGATCGCTTGGGGGACCTGCAGCATCTCCTGCTGCCTCTGTGGATATTCTTCTATGCCGGCGTGAGGAACTACTTAGTAGATGCAAGGATGAATGTTGTGCATCTTGCAACTGTCTGCTTGCGAGCGAATGATAAAGGCACCGATCTCACTCTTGTAATTCCTCAGGTACCCAGCAATAAGTTGCCTCGAGAGTCCATGTCTGGGGTGGTACCAGCCCCTCCGGGTCCTAAGCTGTTGCTCCGGAATTTTCGAGTGCTGAACTTGGGCTGCCAGGGGAAGGGAGGTAAGCATGGAAACATTGCTGCTCCCTTGGGGGGCAAGTGTGCAAGTGGTGAAATAGGAGCGAGTAGATGTTTTGGGTGGGTTGGAATGGAAAACGGGAGCATGTGTACGCTGAGCCGCTGCCTTGCGCTGATGAGCGCATGTGCACGCCCCGTCTCCCTGTTGCAGCAGCTGGGGAAGTATGCTGTGTGGCAGAGCTAGACGATCCCCCGCAGAGGAAGTGGACGAGGCTGGTGACAGCTGACATTACTGGTCCTGCAGCAGAGATGGAGTGGAACGAGGAGGTCTTTCTGTAAGTGTTGGCTCTCCTTCTGGCCATCGTGGCAGGGGTAAACCTGCATGGTCTCCGGGTGTCATCTCTGTGCCACAGTAACCGATATGGATGGCGCAGAGTTGAAGTCCGCACTGTCGGGCAGCACGTGTTTGTGCTGCCTGTGTGCTGGGCTGCCGACTTCAGCAGTTGGCCCCGACTCGAGTACATATTTTCTGCTTCCCCCGAGGGTCTGTGTTTTAATGGGATGGGCAGAAGCACTGCTTCTGGACAGCATGTGGGAACCGGTGTGGAAGGCTCGGAGTGTAAATCTTGGCCTTCTTGATGGATCACCCTCTCAGCTGCCCTAGTGGCCTCTGCAGCCCTGTAGGGGACAGAAGCTGGAGTTCTCCTGTGTAGTACACTGCCCCTTGTCATGTTCCCCACAGTAGCGCGTGTGTACCAGAGATTTGGGAAAGGCGATGAGGCATGTGAGATATGAGGGAGGGAAGATACTGAATGGCTTTATTTGCACTGTGGCCACTTTGCAAAGATTGCTTGATACCAGCCTGTCTTTTTCTGTTTCAACAGGGAGTTGGGACCTAGAAGTAAAGAGCTGAAGCTACAGGTGCTGGGGAGCAGTGACAGAGGGGGAAGTGAGTATGGGCAGCCATAAGACAGATTGTAAGAGGGACACAAAAATGCATGAGGGACTTCCTGTGCTTTGAGCCTTCAATACTTTTTTGTTGGTATTCTGATTTAGGATTATTTCATATGCAAATTTACATGAGTCTCTGATGGCACGAAGTAAGGTTCTTCTTAGTGAAATGCCCTTACTCTGACCTTCTTGGTACCTGAGAGGTTCCTGAGGGCCCGCCTCCTTTTATGGTGAAGCAGAGAGAGGGATATGGGGATTTGCCCCCATGTATTGAAGGGCACTGTAGAATGCTCTTAACTCTGTTTGTACTTGGTCAGAGTCTAACTGTAGCACCTATTTCTGATGGAGGTTGCACAACTGCCACCTCTTTGAGGGAGTTGATTTCTGGATTGGTAAAGAGTGGATGAGCGCTGCCCACTCCCTCACTACCTTGAACCTGGCAGCTACCAGAGTTTCAGGGGCTTGCTTTGCTGGCCCACAGCACTGCTTCACAAAAGCAGGGGTTTCCTGGGAGACATCTGTGGTGCTGAAGGTCATGTGGTGCGTTTTGTTTTCCTCTTCTCACAGATGCGCTGCTGGCACATGCCACACTTTTCCTTGATTCTTTGGGCAGACAGCCGTCTGGGAGACGGGTCTTGTCACTGTCCCCGGGAGCTGGGCAGTCCCTGGCAGCTGAAGCTGCCATTACACTGGAGGTGAGACAATGATATAGACGCTTGATGCAAACACGTGCTCTGGAAGCATTTGCCATATGAGCCTCTGGCTGTAAACGAGTGTAACTGAGCCTGGGCACATTGCAGGGGACTGACAGACCCTTAGGCTGAGGAGGGGTGTTGCCTGGCTCTCAGTCCACGAGCCTCCCTCCATGCAACTGACCTTGTAGTGGGGATGGCTACTCGGTGCCCAGAGCGGTAGCTTTTGTTGCCTGTATGCCTGCCTTTCTGTCTGGGAGGAGGAGACTCTCTCTTAGCTATCCTTTACTTTTTGTAGCTGCTATTCCAGGAGTCTTCTGCATCTTTCAATGCTCAGCATGCTGCATCTCTGCGAAGCAGCATCACCCCCACCAAGAAGGTGGAGATGGACCGGACCATCATGCCCGATGGCACCATTGTGACTACTGTCACCACGATACAGTCCCGGCCCAAGGCAGACTGCAAACTGGGTGAGGCCACCATGCACCAGGTTTTTTGTATGGGTGGCTGCTGTGGGGGCACAGACTTGGCTGCAATCTTCCCAAGGCTGCTCGTGCTGGTGGTAGCAAAACCGTTTAGCCATTGTACATTGTGGTCGTCATAGACTCGCACCTTGTGCGATGCCTTTGGCTTCTGGGTCAGAACACGGGTGGTGTTGCCATTCCCTCAGCATTTAGTGGCTGGCTGGGGGCTTGGGTGTAGCTCTGGAGAAGGGAATTGACGCAGCCCTGCACCTTTGGGGAGGCGAGAGAGGGATGAGCCTCTTGGACACCATTTGATGGTAGGAGGACCCACCTCTTAACAAATATGCTGGCACGTAACCTGTGCATGACATTGGGCTCAGGATTTTGCTGCTCTTCCTCAGTTTCCTTTGCTGCTAAAGAAGTTAATGCTGTATGCGCTGAATGCGGTGCTCAAAGTACGTTGATCTTGCTTACTGGCAGTTGTTGTTTCTTGCAGTTCGATGTCCCCCTGAATGTGGTGCTGAATATTCATAGAATCATAGAATTGCTTAGGCTGGAAGGGACCCTAGAGATCATCTAATCCATCCTCTCTGCCATGGGCAGAGACACGTCTTAACTAGACCAGATTGCTCAAGGCCTCATCCACCCTGGCCTTGAACCCCTCCAGGGAGGGGGCATCCACAACCTCTCTGGGCAATATTCTATGAGGGGGGTCTGGGAAGTGGCACAGATGGGTCTTGTGATGGGGCTACTCTGCGTATCTTTTTCTAGCGGGCTTCTCGCTATGTTGCTGCAAAGCCTCGTCGAGCCAGTCTCCGCAGGCTCTCTGCACACGCTTGTGACTTTGGAGGCGTGTGTAGGGTGGCCACGATACGGTGGCAAAGTTGCCTAAGCTTTGTCTCCACTTACTGGGATCTTTGTCTCTGCCTCTCTTTCACCATCAAGATTCACCATCAAGATCGCCTTCCAAGGTGGAAGTGACTGAAAAGAAGACAACGGTGCTCTTGGAGAGCAGCTGCCCATGCAGCCCCGTGCCTAGTGGTAGCCGTAAGTGCTTGAAAGTCCGAGGCTCTTAACAGCGTGACTGTGTTCCTTAGCCTTCCTTGAGAGTGGTAGCCTGAATGCAGGTTGCTGAACTCCTCTGCGTTTGCTGCAGAAGAGAACGTCTGAGTGCCTGACTGAAGGCAGGGGCAGAGAGGTGGTGGTGGTGGATGGGGGCAGGTAGATGAAATTTCACTTTGGATTCTGTGACTCTGGGTGTTTCATTGCTTGACCAGAACAGTTCTGGCTATCTGGACCCAAAGAGCTTTGCTCACCTTGTACTCAGGGCTCTGGGTGTCTCTGGGACAGAGTGCTGTGGCTGTTTTTATGGCTTGTGGCCAAGGCTGCCCAAATTCTTGGGGGAGGCCCTTTGGAAGTCTTTGTTAAGTGGGAAGGGTGTTTTCATGATGTGCGTGGTGCAAAACCAAACTTTTCAGGTGGCTAAAAGAGAAGAGAGCTCTATGGAGCTTCCTTCCTTTGGTTTATTTGGGCAAGTCCATACTAAAATCTCTTCTCTAACTTTGTGCATGTGTAGGTGCCTATTACAAGTGTCGTGGTCAGCAGGCAACCTCTGGCCCTTGCTGAAGGTTGCTACTTCAAGCATTGGTATCTTTCTTATTGTCAGAGGATAACTGTATGCCCAACGGCTTGGATCCAGTGGCTGAGACGGCAATCAGGCAGCTGACCGAGACGAATAACAAGCCTGCCAAGAAGACCCCAACGAAACGTAGCACGTTGATCATCTCAGGAGTTTCCAAGGTCTCTGCTTATTAAGGGGCTCCATTTCCAGTCTGGGAGGTTGTTTCCAGGGATGTGTGTGTGAAATGGCCCTGTCCCATAGGGACCGGTGTGGGAAGGTTCGAGCACGAACGACTCACTTGGCAGAGCCCTTTTGCCGCTTCCTTGCAGCTTGCCGGCACTTTCTGGCGAGTGTTGAAGGTACCTTGCCATCTGCAGGGCAGCTGGGTGGGAGTTTGCAAAGGGCAGCAACAGAAAGGGAGGCTGCTGCCGTAGCTGGTTGGGTACCTTGTGGAGAATCTGAGGAGTTCTCAGACTTGCCTATGGGAGTGAGGGAGGCGCTGGGGAAGGCTTCTGAATTGGCCACGTTCCAGCAAAAGAGTGACAATTGAACATTGGTGCCTTCTGGTGCCAATTATGGGAACTAGCGCATCCGCATGTAGGCATGGATGGAAGAACGGAGATGAATGTTACCCTTTAGACCCTGTGTTCCTCTCTGTCTGACCTTCCAACCTCCCTCCAGGTACCTATCGCTCAAGATGAGATGGCACTTTCTCTGGGCTATGCTGCATCCCTGGAGGCCACGGCGTACAGGGATTCTGTAGCAGAGGGTGCAGCTGACCAGATGAGCGCTTCTACCGAATCGTCGCAGCCGCTGGAAGCATCACCATCGGGACAAAGGGCCAGTCAGGAGCTGGATGAGACAACGCGATCAGACATCTCTGAGAGACCGTCTGCAGAAGATGTCGAGTCTGAATCTGGCTCCACGGGAGCCTTGGAGACCAGGAGCTTGAAGGATCACAAAGGTAAGGATGAACAGTTAGATGCTAGCTGAAATTAGCCTATTGTACTTGAGGAGAAAGCATTGTGCAAGTTCTCTGCCGGATTGCAGGGGCTGCAGGCAGCTTTCGATATGACAAGGCATGGCTTCGGCGGGAGCCTGGAAGAGCCAGTCTGTGTAGCGTGCTTCCCACCAGAGCAGTTCCAGACTCCTCTGTTTTCAGGTGTCTGATTCCTGTGGCCTTTTTGGTTTCTGTGGTTTCTTACCCTGTGCAGCTTGTGTGTTCCTGAGAACCTGGTTTCTCTCCCTGGCCTCCAGGTCTGCAGATGAGGCATGGGCCTGTAAATAAGAATTCCCCCTCTGAATTTGGCTGCCTCTGGTATTGAAATGGAGGCTCTCTGATAATGCAGATTGTATGAGCCTCGATGCCCTCCCTCTTTCTCTGTTAGCATCAAAGTGACTAGTGCCTCTGACCTGTCATACCTTAGGACGTCTGCACAGATGCTCTGCTTTTAAGTGATGGAATGAGCCTGCCCTGACCAAGCTGCTGTTCTGGACTTGGTGGGCTTGCATTGATTGGGTGGATGGCATGCCTTGGGTTTGTTTGCTTGTAGCCACGATGGTTTCAGTTAGCTACAAATTTACGTCAGTGAGCGCAAGCGAAAATCTCGATTGCTCAGAAGATGAGAGTGGGAGCGGTTTCAGGGGGTTGTACCCTGGTACAACCAGGTACAGTTTGAATTGGGTGGCCCCTTGTTGGCACGTGAGCAGATAGAGAGATGCGTGGCCCAGATTCTTGAGAGACCTGGCAGGCAGGGAAGAATGGGAAGAAAACGGAAAGCGAGTCTCCTCTGCACAAAATAAGTGTTGCAGCTTTGTATGGCATGCAGGTTTTGGATATGCCTTTTTGCACCCGTTTGGGGCTGATGGTGGTAGGTGTCTCCATCCTGTCCTGCCTTTGTGAGTCATCTGGGAACCACTGCTGTTAGTTATCTGCAAATCTGGGGATCTCGTGAAACTGCAGGCAGTTGTTCCACGGCCTTGTTGACCAGGTAATTCTGAGCACCCTTTAGACAGGCTAGTATGAGAGAGGCCTTTTCTCTGTTGTGTGTTCCTCCCAGGGTCTCCACGTGCAGACATTCTTACTTGTTTTCCATTTGTCCAAGTCTTAGCTTTCTGTTCCAATTCTGTGCACTTCCACTCAAGGGAGGATGTTGTTGCCTAAAAGGAAGCTTACGTGGAGGCCATGTGTGATGGTGTGCTTAGTGGAGCAGCTTGTCTGTACCGCAGTCTGTCACGAATGTAGACTTTGCCTTGCAGCTGGGAGCCAGGATTTGCCCACCTGCCTTGTACTTCTGCAGTTAGGGGTGGAATAGGTCTTTGCTGCTTATCTTGAGAGCGGCTGGGTGTGTTATCACCCCCAGGACTCATGAGGGCAGGAGACTGTTGTGGTTTCTGTATTCTTTCCTTTCTGTCTCCGCAGTTAGCTTTCTTCGGAGCGGTACCAAGCTCATCTTCCGGAGAAGGAGCAAGCACAAGGAGGCGGGCCTGAGCCAGTCACATGACGACTTGTCTAACGTCATCACCAACTCAGCCGCCAGGAAGAAAGCAGGCAGCTTCTCCCACCGCCTCATCAAGCGCTTCTCCTTCAAGTCTAAGTCCAAACCCAAAGCTAGCGATGGCCCAACGAAAGGTGAGAACTGAAGGAGGGAGAAGCCCGTTGGAAAGATTGCGCAGAGATCCTTTTCTTGTCTCTTGTCTTCCTGCTCCACGGTATTTGTGACCTGCAGTCCAGTTCCTTCCAACTTTGGCTGAGGGAAGACACCCTGGTGCTTTGCACTGTTTGAGGAGCTCAGGTGGTGAACCCGGGGCTTAGACTGCTTGTCTGCCTCGGCTTGACCTTCTCTGACTGTCTTACCCCATGGGCTCTGCCAGAAAATCCAGGTGGCACACTCAACCCTGTGGGCGTGTCAACAGCTGTGGAAGTGACTCTGCCTGCATAGCTGTCTGGTGTCACTGGGTGCATCCTGGAAAGGAGGGGGTGGGACTCTAAAGTGGCAACCCTCAGAGTTAGAGATCGAGAAACTACCAGGTGTTAGCAACGTTACTGAGAAGCGTAGATCGTAGCCTCTCTTGGCTCTGCCGTTGAGACAGAATGACGTGGTTGCTGGCCATCTAAATGCTTTTGTCACTTCTGCTTGGAGCAGAGGCCATAACGTGACTGAGGTACAGTGGAGGGTGATGCATGCCTGGGCTGTGAGCCCTCAGGAGAACGAGCTGTGGTTCTCAACCTGGCTTTGCCATTGGAACAGTTTCTGGTTTGGACAGTGCTGAGGGATGTCTGCTTTCTGTGCTATGCTAATGAAGGAAGGAGTCTTAGAGAAGTGGGAAGTTTTAACCACTGGGCAAGTTTTTCTAGAAGCCCGGGCCCTTGCAAGAATGTCTGGTTGGTGCTGCCAGCCTGAGACCCGACCCGTCTTCTGCATCCGTATTCTTGAACGGGGAAGGGCCGCATCCGCACACCGGCCCTAATAGGAGCCAAAGCCTTGCCCTTGGGAGCGGCTGGGGGCCTTGCCAACAGGGTGACGGACTGTCTTCAGACCTGCGGAGTGCCCGGCTGGTCTCACCCTCATGGTTCTTGTGCTGAAGACTGATGCCACGTTGGGAATGGACGTCGAGTGTTGAACGTGATGATGCTAGCAGAAGGGCAGTCTGATGTGGAGCCCAAAGCAATGTGGTGGAAAGAGGCAAGAGTTTACTTGTTTTCACTGGTGAAAGGGTTTCCTGTAGTAGAAGGAGCCTTTCCTGATCACATCTGGTATTTCCTTTCTTCTAGCAAACCCGATCCATCATGTTCGAATGCTGAGCGTTTCCACAGCGGATATTCATGGAGGGAGAGACACGCATGGGGAAAAACGATGCCTTGCAAGGGCCTTCCAGATGAACTGTTTTCTGGTCTCCTGATGTGTGCACATTATGAATATCCCCAGACGTCCCATTTGGATAGCATAACGACACTCTTCGTAGAAACACTTGTGCTCTATCAGTGTGTCTGGTTTGAACAGAAGCCCATGCTGTCCTGTTTGCTTGCAGAGTTAAGGAGATGGGGTAAAGGAGAGGGAAAAGCTTACTGAAGAGCTATCACCTAGGCCTGACTGGATTTGCTAACTCTGCTCTCCTATTGCAGCACCTCCCGAGGTGGGGGCTGTTGCCGCACCTTATCAAGAATGCAATTAACTAGAAAACAGCAGTTCTTCTCATGATGATGTGGATAAAGGAATGTGTTGTGTTCTTCAGAAGGACAAATCGTGACTTAGCGATAGGGCCATTGGGTACCATTTCCAAAGATGGGTATGCGTTCGGTATGCTGCTGCAATAGGATTGAGGAATTTCAGGGCATCTCTTAAAAGTGTCTAGAGGTGGGGAAGGCCAGAGTCACACAGGGTTTGGATTGAAAGCGCTGTTGTATGCCAGCAAGAGGAACCTTACTTCCTGGTTTTCCTGCCAATTTCTCATGAAAAGGCACATGAGATGTGCCTTTCTCATGAATTTGGGCACATGAGAAGCTGGACTGGTCTGGCTCTCTGACTGGGAGCCTCTTGCATCTTTTTGTTTTGGCCGTGATTCCTTCTGTCATACCCAGGTTCTTTCATGTCTTCTATCCTTTGTTGCTTTCCTTTGTCCGCACGGTACTTGGTTTTGTTCGCAGCTCTGCGTGCTATGGCCATCAGGATGCTCGCCATTTCTCCCTGAGAATAATTTTCCTTGATGCGAGCGACTGGTTCCTGCTGCTGTGCTGTTGAAAGTTGGGAATCTGCAGCTCGCCTCTAGCGATACGGCCGCCGGTTTGACGTAGCCTTCCTTGGCTGGGTTGTTGTGAGGTCACGTGTGGCACAGTCCTTCACAGGCACGCCCTTGTTTCCAGGCCCTCGGCGTTCGGTTTCGGTTTAGCATCTCTCTCTCTCTCACCTTGTTCCCGCTAGGACTCTGCTTCTGTCGCTAACAGTGCTGTGTTTTTTGTTTATGCTTCTTTAATAGCCCACACAGCACCACTTCTCTAGCAGAACAGCTGTGAGCCTGCATCAGAAATGCTGGTTTGAATGGAAGAGAACTTTCATTAGAGCCAGCAGCTCTTCAGTTGTGGGTTTATCACAGGGCCTTCTGTGAGTCTTGCTTTAATAGTTCTGTATTCTTTTCTCTAAACTGCAGGAGCAACTTGAGCTGTCTTGATGCAGAGCAGCTGAAGACAAACACCCAAGGCTCCCACCCACGCTTCCAAAGCGTGAATCTGGGGCTCGCATACCTGGGCTTGTGCCACAAGGGCTAGTGAGTGTCATTCTTATCGCTGTAGACCAGAGGCAGAAAAGGCAAGCGAGGGTGTCCATCAGACAAACGTATACCTAGATTTTGACTGGAGTATTTTAGTCTGGATTGGAGGAAGGAGGCAATAGGAAAGCTAGGAGTTTCTTGCCAGCCTTGGGGACTGAGGCTTTTTGGCCTCCAGAAAGGCTAGGAGTAAAGACAGTGTCCCAGGGAGTCTCCCCCCCTAGAACTGCTCCTTAAAGAAATCTCTTGTATTTAATCCCTGCTTGTGCTTCTGGCTTTAGGACAGAAGTGCTGTTTGGCATCTACTTTCCTCTGTTAACTTCTTTTGGGTACCCATGCCCTCACCTTGGTGCCGTTGTGGGATCTGTGGCGTTTCATAATGCCTTGGACCACAGAGTGACTCCAGTGCACGGTGTGGGCTGCCGTGGAAGTTCTTAGACTTGAATGATCTGCGGTTATCAGGTTGCTGTCTCCGGGTAGGCTTTCTATTTGCACCTTGTGAAATCGGTCCTCAACCGAATGTGTGGGTGAAGAGGCACAGCAGAGTGGCACACTTGAAAGCAGGGAGGCTTTGGAAGGTGTTCAACCTGCTTGTGAAGGCCTGCGTTCTGAATGCCACATTTTGCCACCAGCTACATAAGTAGAAACAGTGTAAATGAAGCCAAGGTATACTTACAGGATTAGTGTTTTGTGTGGGGTTGTTTTTTTTTTTTTTTTTTTTTTTGTTTTGTTTTTTTTTTTTGCTCTTTTTTTTGGGGTGTTTTTTTTTTTTTTTTTGGATGAACACAGTTCCTAAAACTTAAGGATGCTGTGTCTTTTTACTTCTCTGAGAGAAAATAGACATCTCTAGCTGTAAGTATGCTTGAGCAAGCAAGTCCAACTTCTGCCCCTGCAAACAGCTGCTTATGCAGTAGAGGATGGATTTTTAGGCAGACGAGATGAAGCAGGGGAGAGCAAGGGGAAACTATTTGGGTAGAGAGCTAGTCAGAAGACAGTTCAGTGGAGGGAAGTGTAGTGAAAACTTCAAGCCAATGTAAGAGGGCTGCAGGTACATGCTGTTTCTAGACTAGAACTGGACGCATGGCAGAGAGTATGCTTAAAATTTTTTTTTTTTTAATTTTTATTTTTATTGGTTTTTGTTTTTAGTGGTGCCGCTTCCTTCCTGCGACAGCTTCTGTCAGTTCATGGTTTGCTAAACCTACGAGAAACCATTTCTAGGTATCTGGCGAGGTACTTGAAGATTGGGTGGCTGGCATTTGTGTATTTTGGGATCTTTTGTGTTGTTCTCCCCTCCGTCCCCCTAAGTCATGGTGAGTGTCATGGTAGAGTAAAAATACCAGTGGTGGTCAAACTTCTGGAAAGGTCTTTGTATACTTGTGATAATCGCAGCTCCTTCTACAGGCATGACTGCTCCGCATCACCTTTCCTTGATCGTACAGGTCCTGGACCAAATACCCATGCCGAATTTGAACTAGCGCCCCTCCTTGTGCGTGCTCTTTTGTACTTTGATGCCTTCTCTCTGGGTGGATTCTTTTAACCCCAGATTGTTCAGAGGAAAAAAATAGGAACTGTGTAGCTATTTAAGAGATGAGAATAAAATTACTTAATTTGAACTAAATGAATTAAGTTCTTGCACCTTTGTAAATGTTGAAGAATTCCATTGCTGTGTAATGGCTGAACCTCTTAACTTATTAAACCATGTGAAAATCTAAACCTGACCCTGGGTCTGACTTCATACCTGGTGGAGTGCAGTCAGTTTGGTAAGGTACCTGATTGGTAGCCCTCTTGTGCAACTGTTGTCTGTGAATGGCCCTTTTTGACAAATGTAGATACATGGGTTTACACACTGTAAGACCAGGACCCGTAGCCTTTGAGGTGCTCTGAGGGATTCCTGGGGTCGCAACATTGGCGGTGGAAGGCATGAGCAGCGTGGAAGCCTTCGGCCCATGCCCTGTGGCGGTACCCTGGGAGCCTCAGTCGCAGCATCTCTGGGCTGCCCTCCTCATTGCTAACATCTGCATCCACATTTTGTTCTTCATCTGGCCCTGCTTTCCACTATTTCTTGTCCTTGGTTTGTTGTAGGACCTGCAGCGCCAGCTGCCAAGTCAAGGTAGGGCAGAGAGGCGATGGCTCTGTTTCTGCTCCAGGAATGGCTTATTGTGCATGGTAGGAGGGGGTGTGGGGCCAGCATGCTGGTCTTGCTGCCTGGGGTGAGGAGGCTCATCTCCCATGCGGTTCTTGTAGCACCAGATGCTGGCTGACTGCCCTAGTGGACAAAGCACAGAAGGGCTGTAAGGGGTGGTAGAGGGAGAACTGGGGAAAGGAAAAACGCTGTCCCAGGCACAGTAAAAGTGGGGCAGGGTGGACAAGATGCATGTCCCCACGGGGTCAGGGCTTAGAGAACACTGCCTCTGCTGAGCTGCTGGCTGAGCAAGCGGAGAGCAGTAGTTTTCCCCCACCGGCTGGCCATCTGTGTTCTCGTGCAGTCTTTCTTACGGCTGCTCTCCCCGCGGCTTTTAAGTTTTTCATGGGCTTCCTCCACCCCCCGTGGAGCGGAAG
>NW_008629339.1:19481-20157 GCF_000691845.1 Merops nubicus
GCCTGACGGAACCCGGTGTAAAGTACTTGACAAGCTAAGTGGACATTTTCCCTTCCATGTACGTATTGTGTGACTCTGCAGTTGTTTCTGGCACGCCAGGTGGACCATGCTTGCAGCAATGAACATGAGCTGTGAGGAGACGATTACTAACCGCTTGTGCTTCCTCAGCGGTATGAGGAGAGGAGCAGTGGGGCTGCTGGCCATCTGCCTGTCTCAAGTAGTGTGTCAAACCTATGCCAAATTAGTAAGTCTGGCTCTTGCTCTGTGCAGTTGTAGCAAGCTCATCATGTTGAGATCTTTGGTCTTTGGTAACATTTAAACAGCTAAAATTGAGAATTTAAATTAACAGCTAAAATTAATGTGGATGTGATGATTCATCTTGAAAGATTCACCCCCACCACCTAGGGACAGAAGGAATCCACCTCCTCCCAACTTTTATTTTCCGTTTGTCCCCTCTAGTTTCTTTGAGCTTTCTTTTACTTTCTGTGCTAAAAAATTAGTGCTTAGGGAGTTTGTTGGATGAAAATTGCCTTATTCTTCTGCCTGTGTGGAACAGAAAGGAACCACCTGGGATAACGGTCATTGGGCCTGACTGGTGAATCACAGTGGAAAATTAAGGTAAGTACAGAACCTAAGCGTGAAATTTGGCTAGTGCTCAGTGGAATCTCTACACTTT
>NW_008629339.1:20299-21086 GCF_000691845.1 Merops nubicus
GCGGTCGTGACTTACCCATCGCAGACAAAATCAGAATCCACGCTTTCTCGCAGTTACCTGGTGCTTAATGACAATTGCAATTGCTGACGCAGCCTTGGAATGACCGCTTTGGACGGCTTTGCTGGTTTTTTTTGAAGTTAATTTTGGGTAACCAGTGAAAGTGGGGCAGTTACTCTTTGTTTTCAAAGTAATGCCATATGAGTAGATTTGAAATCCATGAGATAGTGCCTTTCAGCCAAGTGCAGAAGAGCTTCCCCACAGAATGGCTCTGATAGATGAAAAGCAAAAGGAATCCAGCATAATAGCAGAAAGATGTTACAAGCCAACTGCTTTTGGACAGTACTTTCCTACTGGACAGTACTTTCGTAATGATGGAATCTCATCGCCTTGAAAATGAAAGGCCTTAATGTTTGAAATTCAGGAGAGTTACAAGAGTTACGAGCGGATTATCAGAGAGAGCGTGTCTTCTAGTTCAGAAAGTTGGAGTCACCTCTTTCCGGTATCCCTCTCCCACCACTCTGTGTTGTGGCCTGAGATCCCTGCCCCTTCCTGGCCGTGCTGAGCTGTGCACTGTTTGCTTATGCCCATGTTATCAAGAGCTCTAAATCACAACTATTACCTTCATTCTTTTTTTGCTGCAGTCATTTGCACAATGACAGTCATAATTCTTTGGCATTTCCAGGCCACTGAGAAAAACGGTAAAAATTAAATCTTGAAATCATGTTATAGGGACCTTCCTGGAAATATCCTCTTATCTCATGAACACTAATGAATTAATCAGGTTTTC
>NW_008629340.1:0-1304 GCF_000691845.1 Merops nubicus
CAATATTCCTCTTCTGACCAACTCTTATACCCCCAAAGGGTATGCATCAGCTAAGTATTCCCCAGGAATGCATCTTTCCACACTGAAGCTGTTAAGAAGTACCAAGGAGTGAGAACTAACTCCAGTACCAAGTTACTCATCATGGTTTCACCAAGGAAGGACAAAATCCTACTGTTGATTTATATGCAGGCTTTATTCTAGTCTTGGCTCTTTATATGAACACCAGCAGATCTTACTGGAAACCTTGCTATTTGGTAGGACTAGAAGATGTAAGAGACCTCTGCGTTCCTCTGTTTTTCAGTGAATTGAGATTATTCTTTGTTATCCTCAAACTTTAACCCATTGTTGTGATTTAACCTGCGCCAGTGATTAAGCACCACAGAGCTGCTTGCTCATTTCTCCCCTGCCCTGGTGGGGTGGGAAGGAAAATTGGGAGAAAAAAAAAAGTAAAACTTGTGAGTTGAGATATGAACAGTTTAATAAATAAAATAAAAAATAAAAAAAAAACAACAAACAAAACAATAATCGAAAATATTGTTATAGTAATTGTAATGAAAAAGGGTATAACAACAAGAGAGAAATCAAACCCAAGAAAAGACAGGTGATGCATAATGTAGTTTTTACCACTCACTGACTGATACCCAAGTAGTCATCCTCCCCACCATGGCCAACTCCCCCCAGTTTATATACAGGGCATGACTCCTATGGTGTGGAATAGCCCTTTGGCTGGTTCGGGTCAGCTGTCCTGGCCACACGCCCTCCCAGGTTCTTGTGCACTTCCTCACTGGCAGAGCATGGGAAACTGAAAAATCTTTGACTTCATACAAACACTGCTTAACAACAACTGAAACATCAGCATTATCAACATCAGTCTCTTACGGAATCCCAAACACACCACTACCACCTACTAGGAAGGAAATTAACTCTATCCCAGCCACCACAGCATTAAAATATATGATGAGTGATATCAAAAGATCAAAGTTACTATGAATCCATTTTGGAAGGAACATTTAGATTTCTGAATGATGAATACCTCAGCTTTTCACACTCCTTTCCCTCCCCACAGATCTCAGTCACAGAGCATTTCAGAAGGTGAGGTTAAGGCTCTCTTCTGCTGACCACTTGCCCACTATAGAATAATATTGTCATCAGTGAGCAGACCAGCAGCCAAACTCCTCCCTCTACCACATCACTCACCAAATATCCAAAGTGCCAGACAACCAGAGGAGGAACAAGTCAATGCACTCACCCACCACAGGGGACATGAAGAGAGGAACAAGCCAGGCAAGGAGCCAAGCCATGGG
>NW_008629341.1:0-213 GCF_000691845.1 Merops nubicus
CAGCAGCAACTCACATCTCAGGAGAGCTCGTTTCTGTTTACCCAAAGGGGGTGTCAGCCCACACCAGCTTCTTCCTTTTACCCCACAGACCTCACCAGGCACATTTTGGGAAGGTTCTCCAAGGCAAAAACAAAGCTCTGCAGTGCAGCCCCAGCCCCACATTTCCCTGGGCACTCTCCACCCCAGCCAAGGACAAGACGTCCAAGGACATGT
>NW_008629342.1:0-214 GCF_000691845.1 Merops nubicus
CCCTCCCAGTGCTGGCCCAGGCCAGGATTCTGGTGTCCTTTGTGTCCCCACAGACTCCCCCTGTTTCCTGCAGACGTTGCTCTCTGAGCTCTTTGACCCCAGCTCCTGGTGCTCACATGGTGCCCAGCTGGATGCCAGGCTGGCACTACACACCCTGGGGTGTGTTCACCCCCTTCATACCCCCCCAGCTCCTGCCAGCACCCTGTGACCACCC
>NW_008629342.1:351-593 GCF_000691845.1 Merops nubicus
AGGGGCCCGGGGGGGAAAGGGCAGGGCTTGGGGGGGTCAGGGGGGGGCCCCCACTCACCACAGGACAGGATGAAGTTGGAGGAGGTGAGGACGATGAAGGGGAAGGTCTGCAGCAGACCAAAGTAGACCAGGTTGGTGAAGAGCCCCACGCCCACCATGAAGCCAGGGAAGTGCTCAAAGAGGTAGAGCCCCACCAGGATGGCCGAGGAGAACTGCAAGAGAGGAGGGGGCTGGTGGTGGTG
>NW_008629343.1:0-5939 GCF_000691845.1 Merops nubicus
GTTGCCCTTCTCTGGCCACGCTGCAGACACTAAATATTTCTCAGGGTTTAATCTTTTGTACCCAGAGCTTTCCATGCTCCAAAGGCTTCCAGGCAGCGTTGTGTGGCTGCAGAGCATGACAGAATTCAGAGTCAGCCTCCTGTAACCCTCCCAGCTCAGCTTCTACACTGCTCAGGACAGCTTCTCTTCTAGCTGTGCATTGCCCCTGTCTGATAATTAAGAATAATTACTTTCAATAATCTTTCCCCTGGTCTGTTTTGCTCTCTGAAGCTCGTGCTGTAAAACATCCTCTGCACGTAATCTGCTCTCAATCCACACAACACATAAAACCACTGAAGGTTTAATGGCTGCAAACTGGAGCTGCTCTGGTTGACAAGAACAAGATGAGTGTGGCACAGCCTTTGAGGCATCATTTGGAAAATTCATTGGCTGGGATACCCTTTCAAATTGTTTTTTTAAATAGCTCTGTTCTCTGTGGTGAGAAAAGGGGTTTATTTGGGGTCTCTGCTGGCTGTAAAAGCTCCTTCAATGCCACACAATGGCTCAATATTTTTGCAATTGCTCTGAGCAGCTGGATGAATCCTGGGTTTAATTCACATTTTGGTGTTAAGCCCTGGAGCAGAAAGCAACCAGAATTTTATCTTGCAGCAGGGTGTTAATGGCTGTGTCCAAGCCCAGGCATCCACAAGCTCTGCTCCCATCCACATCTGGCACTGACAACAAATCAAGCCCAGTATTTCCTATGAACAACTTTATTTGAGCTATTTTATCAGTGCTACCAGATCTGGAGAGATCTACTGTTTTCTTTCACACTCTACCACCTGTGGTCACAGATGGCTTAAAAAACAAAAACATCTTCACTAAGTGTTTGGCTGTCTGAGAACTGGGAGTCAAGGAGTTTCAAGAGCTCCAAAATCAAACAAATTCTGTTAGAAATACTATATTTATGAGGACTTGTGCCTTCCAGGGTTTTCCATGTGACTCCTGCAGATTTGTGATAAGCATTTGCCCCTCTAAGCTACAAAAAAATAGGAATTGAATTGCAATAGTCTGCACTAATTCCACACACTCCATAATGGCATATTTATATTAAAATTGAAGGACTTATCTACTCGAGATTACCACCACCTATTGTGCTATATAGCAACAAGATATTTAAGGAAAAAAATAAGAATTATTTGGTGTATTTCCTCTGTGTGCTTCCTCCACTACCAGGGCTGGTTTAGTTCATCTGCTGTCTAACTTGATTCTCTTTTCTCCCTGTATCAAGGGGGACACAGCCAGAGTTACTTTGGAAAAGAGTGTGAATACCTGCCCCAACAGGCAATCTTTCAGCCCTCAAGAAGGCAGAAAACTGACATCACCACCATTTCAAAGAGAAAGAAGAACAAAAAGAAACCCACACACACATCCCCCAGCCCTCGAGCCCCCCTAGTTCCAGCTCTGGGCTATCCCATTCCAGCATATTCCACTTTCACTGTCTCCTGAACCAGCACAAGCATTTTTTTCTTCTCTTTCAGTTATTAAATAAAGCCTCAGTGACAGAGTAACTTCAGCAGCAAATACACTTGGTACAGACTTTCCCTAGCTCTTACAGAATCACAGAACCTCTCTGGTTGGAAGAGACCTTCAAGATCATCAGGTTCAAGTTATCTGTAGTTCAGATTAAGCATTAAATACCACTACAGCTTCTCACTCCAGACCTTACGAGCAGCATTCACTGGGAGAATGATGAGAACAAAACAGAACAACAGGCAAAATTACTTCCTTCCACTTAAAAAACTCATCCCACGTGGACTATTGTGTTGTAGCAACATTAATAAGCAACCAACTGAGAAACAGGCAGCATCACTCAGTCCTGTACAGGCAACAAACCCAGGCAAGGGCAGCAGAAGGCAGCTGGGGTCATCATTTTAGGGTTCATCATGATTTGGGGCCAGCCCTCAGACAGATAACCAGGACAACCACCAAATCCATACAAGTTACATATAAAACCAGGGAAGAAACCTTATGGATAGCAAAGGAAAAAAAAAGCCCTGTTCCCTTTGCTGGCAGCTCTGGCTCTTGTCTTCTCCACCAATACATGTGGAGTTCCTGGGGTAAGGAACCTGGGTGCCCAGCAGAGCCCCTTGTGCTCTGCCACCCCCAACCCAGAGCACACCAGAACCACCCTCACCAGCCACCCCAGAACCACCACAACCTCTCCACGTTCACTTGAGATCACAGCAACCCACTCAGGCATCTGTTGGCTGCCCCAAAAGTCACCAAGGCCACTGTTACTGGAATCCTCCTCAGCAGAACTCCTCCCCAGCACCCTGACCTTCCACAGGACACGGATCTGCTCCAGTGCTAAAGCTGCTGAAGTTTAAAAGCCAACGTGAACTCAAACAATACCTGGATAATGGATTGCAGGCCAATTATTTCTCACCCTTCTTGTGTTACAGCTCCAAGCCAACACTGAAAAATGCATTTTTGCTGCTCTGCTAGAGACAAGAGGGTAAACTGATGTTGAAGCCAGCACAAAAAGGAAAAAAACTGCATTAAGACCTTCCTGTAAAATACTGGAATTAGTCCATTTGTCAATTAGCTGTTTAGCCAAGTAATTTATCTGTGATTCTAAAAGCAGCAAGTGCTTGGATTAGCCCTGGCAGAGGTGGGTAGATGATGACACTGGCTGCTCCAGGAGCTGGACAAGGGAGTTCAAGTGATTAAATGCATTCAGCTCCTCTAGTTACGCTAATGACTGATTATCTTTTAATCCCAGGCAAGGGGTAGAGGAGCTGTGATCCCACACAGAACCACAGCTCTCACTGATGGGGTTACAAGCACAACCCTGAGAGCAGCTGAGTCAGTCATTGCATTCCTGTTGCTGGTCAAAGGCAATGTTGGTGCTACCTTGAGTAAGAGCCACACTAAGGTCCCTTTCCCACGAAGGGCAGACCCAGCATCCAGTGGTTAACCTGCTCAACCAGGGAAAAGCAGCTGCCAGGAACTATTTTAAGTCTTAAACCCAAGTCATTAAGGCCAACTCCAAGCAGATGCCCCTCCCCTACACCTATAAATATCACCAGGAGGAGAAACCATCAATTACATGATGTCCTACACCCAGCCTTAGCTTGCAGTAGCTGTGGGTATAAACCCAGCTGGGTTTGCTCCCCAGAGCACAGCCCTGGGCTGCAGTTCCCTCCCCAGCACTGTGCTGACAGCACACCAGCATCTCCCCACGTCCAGCTGCTGCAGAACCCTCCAGGGCTGTGTCCCCCACACCAGCCAACTCCAGCCCCAGTCATCTGGGTCCTCCAGGCAATGCAAGAAGAAATGGGGGGGGGGAGGGAAGGTAGCTACCACCTCATTTTTTATGTGACCCCATGAGAAAGATGCCCCAAGCACACCCTGCTGGATTTGCATTTCTCTTCCCTTATCTTTACCACCAAAGAACTCAACACCCCAACCCCAGCCCGGCCTCTCTCTAGGGCACTGCTCACATCAGCTGTTCCCAGGCACTTGGGCCATCAGAGCTTCACCTCCTGTCACTGAAGATGGATCAAACCACAGAGGGAGAGACCTGCTTTCAAGAAAAATAAACCATCACTTCATTTCATGAGCATATTTGAAACAGCTGCAAGGGAGGGGCTCAACCCCCCCTGGGCACAAGCACCGTGACCCTGCAGGGGCTGAAGCCCAAGGCATGACTGTGTGGGCATTGTTTTCCTTGCTGCCAAATCCATATTTTTTTCCCCCCCCAGTTTATCCCTTGACAATCCTGTCACAAGGCACTTCTGGGGATGACCTTCAGCCTTCCTTCCTGCCCCACGCCAGGCTCCTCTCCCTGCCCTGTTCACATCTCTGCACTGTCAACACCTAGTGAGAGGTCTGGGGGAAAACTGGTTTTTGTAGGAGCTTAGCAAAAAGTAGAGAAACCCAACCTATTAATGATGGAATAATTTTTCTACATCCCCAACATGGCTTAATTTGTGTTTTGCAAGTAGGCAGCCAGCCTCTGGCACACAGAATTGAATGTGGGTGGCTTTTGGATGCCTCAAATCCCCATCTTCAAGCTATGAGCCCCCAGCAGAACCAGTGCAGGTAGGGTGCCTGCAGAGCTGCACGGCCCGAGCACCTTGTGGCACATCACTCCTCAGCCCCCCTCGGGCACAGAAGTGGGGGGCAGCAAACCCCCATCCCGCAGGCAGCCCACCCCACCCCACCCAGAGCACGTCAGCATCTCAGGCTTGCAGCTGGATGTGAACACCAGAGTCTGGTCCCACCTTCTGACAGAGTTTCTGCTTTCCAAATTCAGTTTGCAATCGAATGGCATCTTAATAGAAATTTAAAAAACAACCTCCCCAGCCACCCAAAACACCAACAGTCTCGCCCACCCCCCAAAAAAACCCCTCACCCAAGCCACGTGGAAGGAAGCAGAAGTCAACCAACAGCCTGAACAACTAAACTAAGGTAAGAGGGTCTCTCCCTCCTGCAGCCACCCAGCCTGGGCAACGGCACTGGGAGCTCCCAAACCCCAGCCCCCTTGCCTGAGTTTCAAACTGGAAAGAACAGATTTCCTCGTTAGGTAATTAAAATAATTGTCTAGGTAGACAGTTACAGAATAAAAGTGAATATGGCACCACACCAGCCACGCTCATGTCTCTGCAAAGAGGAAGGTTTCCATGGGGCCACCACCCAGCAAAGCTCTGGCTGCCTGGGAGCCCCCCAGCAGCACCCTCCCCAAGGCTGGGAACTATGGCAGAAGCCAATTCTTCCCAGTTTCAACATTTTCAGGTATTATTTCCAAAGCTAGTGAGGTCTTTTTCCTGTCTCAAGGCACCAGAGCCCAAGCAGAGCACCCTACACCCACATTTCCATCCCAGGGATGGTTATGATGTTCATCACCCTCCGGGAGCAGCCGTTAGTGCACAGCACACGGCAGCATCACCCCCTCCAGTGGGAGCAGAGCTCAGAAAGGATCCAATCTAAAAGGCTGCCAGAGTCAGTAACACGAAACAACACCCTAGGATTGCTACTTGTGTTACAGCTCCTTCTGATCCAGAGCCCGGTGGGAATTAGCCTCACGCCTCCTGGGTTTGCCGAATCCAGCAAGGAATCTGGCAAGCCACCTGCCTAGGCAAAAGCAGACTTTGTTTTTTCTTGTTTAATATTAACCCCAACTTCTCTCTCTGTCAGAGGAACGCAGGCTCCCTCCGCGAGATGAAGATGTTCATCTTCACAACAGCCAGATTTCTACAGTCCCCAAGAGGCAGATTTGGGTTTTGCTGGGACACATCCAGCAAAACCCAAAGAATGAGGAATTCCCTGTGCCCGGGAGGCAAATGCTGAGCCCCAAAGCAGGACAGACACCCCGGCAGGACAGACACCCCGGCAGCACGGCCAGCCCCAGCTCCTCACACCAGCCCACTCTTCCCTCCTTACCACCCATCTCCTCCTGCTGCTCCTCCAAAGCAGCCCTCGCTGGAAGGGACAGAGTCAAACCGAGACCCAAAGCTGGAAACAGGCACGTTTAAACTCAAACCCAAACCGAGCCTCCACAAACGCCCTGTCTTCCATAATTCTTTCAAACCCAGGGCACGTTTCCCCTTTTCTGTCCCAGCCCTGGCAGCTGGATGACCAGACAGCAAACAGTTTCTACGCCTGACGACAAGACTTTGAAGTCACGACTCCTTTCAAAGCCTTCCAGTCCTCGCAGGGTTTGTCCAAGGAGAGCTGGGCAACCCTCCCCAGCCTCCCCCCGGCCCGGCAGGAGCCCATCGCTCCCCCTGCTAGACCCCCGCACAAAGCCTGTTCCAAGCCTGTTGCTGTGTCTTAGCAAAGAAGTTTCCAGAACACATCTCTGGGAGGTTAAACACGAGTGTGAGCGCCCTTACACCGTTAATTACTCCCAGCCCGCAAGGACCCCGCAACGCGGCGGGGAAACTTCGCGCTGA
>NW_008629344.1:0-11730 GCF_000691845.1 Merops nubicus
TTTTTTTTAAGCAAGGCATATTCCACAGTTCCTCCCTCTTTCTAGTGTTCCTTTTGAATCCAGATTCCTGGATTCCATCTGTATTGCAACTATTTCTACGCTGTAACGTTAGGTTGAGTTGTGTCTGAAACAAAATCTTGCTTCATTTCTCCCTAGCGATGGATCAGTTTCCTAAAGGATCTTCTGTTTGTGTACTTTCTGTAATTATACTGCAGTTTCCTCATTAAAAAAGAATGAAGAAAAAGTAGCTGGTAAATGCCAAGTCCCTTCCAAATTTAACTGTCTTTATAATAATTAGTAAATTACAAATCCCTGTGAGTAGACTCATGCAGATCTTCTTGCTCTATTTGCCAACCAAGCAGTCCACTCTATCTATACAAGAACATGAACAAAAGGCAGCAATCAAAATCAGTTGATTCAGTGACCACCTGTTTCTTTTCATTCAAAATAATAATTTAGTGTGAATTCCAGGAGAGAACTGCAAAATCTGCCTTTGGATTATATTTGAGCTGTGGTCTAGTTGTCTTCTTTATGTAAATAGAGATGGAAATACTTGCTTGATGATTGTCAATATTAATGAAATATGATTTATTTTCTCTTTGTGTACCTTCTTAACTCTTCAGATTAATAAAGTGGTCTTAGGAACAGTGCTGGAAAAAGATTTTTGTTGTTATTTTTAGCTGGGGTTTCATTTATTATCAGGTGGATAATTTTCTTTAGCAGAACTGGAGAATGGGTCTTCATTACTGAATGCAGTTCCAGCCCCTGAACCCTGGGATGAATTGGCTGCATTTTGGACTTGCTGTACTGCAGCTCTTTCCAGTGTGCCTGCCTGGGTCTGCGAGCAGCACAGCAGTGTTTGCTCAGCCCCGTGTGTGCACAAGCTCAGGGCTCTCCTGCCTCGGTTATCTCTGAAACCTGTCATGAACAGCCTGCCTCCTCTCCTCCACTGCATCCCTGTTTGTCTGAAAGACACATTCACACAGCTTTTACTGCCTGTAGTTTTGTTTTGTCTTTCTTTTCTTACCCCACCACTATCTGTTATTGTAGAGTTGAATGCGGTTCTCTCTGTGCTCTGAACACCTACCAGGGTTTGGAGGTGTGTGCCCAGTTTCCCATCCTGCAGATGCCAGTGGCATGAATGATTTCTCTGAGTTATTCTTTTGAGTCACTCCTAACAGTGAAGCTCCAAATTCTGCCTGGAGGTAGAATTCCTGGAAAGAGTCAGTGCGTAATTTCTTAGCAAGTAAGGAAGCATGACTGTGTCATTCCTCTCTTTCTCCACTGCAGGAAGACACTCTTGGGAGCTCTATGTCAACCTGTGGAAGATTATTTTTGGGTGCTTATTGGGTAGATTTGGAGCTCTGTGGAGTTTTGCAGCTGGGGAGGAGTAACCCCATGAACCACTGCAAAACCCAACAGATCCATAGTAGGCTCTGCTTTGAGCCAGGGGCAGGGCTTAGTGGTCTCCAGATGTCCCTGCCAGCCTCAGCCCTTCTATGATAGTTTTGATTCTTCAGGTATTAGAAGTCTTATCTTGTATTTGACTTTACTGAAAGCAACAAACCTTTTCAACATTGCAGCTCTGAGAGAGGAAATATTGAACAAAATTTAAGCAGTTGTACATTTTGTAGTAAAAGTGATACAAGCTTCATCATTCCCAGGAGTCTTAGATTCTTTTTGCTTTCCCTCTCCATACACACAGCCTCATTCAGTCAGGGAAGAACAAAACTGGGGAGGACCAGTTAAACAATGACTTTTTGATGTGTTTTGCTCTGAGCTCTGATCATGGAAACCATGTTTTAAGCCCTGGAAGTTATTTCCAGTGGCAGCATCTGGCTTCTTGGCTGGAAACTGCTTTCTCAAATTAAGATGCCGTGCAAATCACCAACCAATATTTTTGTTATCTCAAAACATAAATAAATAGCAAACAGAAGAAAGTCACTCGAACAGACATGATCTCTGGATGGGGCCTTAGATATTGCAGTTACTGTTTGGAAGGTGCTGAGAAAAGCTGGAGTCTGAAGATTTTCATAAATGAATCGGAATTTTGCCCGAGGACAGCGTGGGATGAATGTGGGATTTGGCTCCATGCAGAGGAAAACACGCTAGGTTATTCTTAAATATGTTTTATTAACTGGGTATTCATTTGGGGAAGTTAAAGCTGTTTGAAGTAAAATACATGTGGTACAAATTGCAGTGGTTTCATTGATCTATGAGAGCAGCTTTCCTTACAGGCCACACTTTAAAGAGATCTGGAGTGGGACAAAGAAAGGTGCAGGGTTCAGTGGTTCTGTTGCAGTAGGAAATGTTTAAAGGTTGTGTATTGATGTGAGGAAAACAGACCTGCCAGTCTTCTGGGGCTTTTCTATCAGTAAAGAGGAACAGTGATCTCTTGTCTCTTACAAGGATTTGTGTATGGGTTTGCATATGCTTCATGTATTGTCTACTCTTCTGTTTTCAGTAGAAATTCAAACAGTGCCACAATTTATGCCAGTTCAGGAAATAGGTGTTTTCTTTTCTCTAATTTGGGATGTTTTAAGCTTGCTCTTCCTTTACACCTTTTAAACTAGCAAATAAATATATTTGTAAGTGTTTAGGTGGGGATGAAGAACAAGCTTGTGGGTTTGCCATGGAGTTAGGAAATGGAAAACTGGGTATATTTGCATGTATTTGCACAAAATTGTTCCTTGTTGTTGTAGACCTTGATGCAACCTTAGGACCTTATGGGTCATCTGCTGCAGAACTCCTTTAAGTTATTTTTGTAATGGACAATATCATTTTCCCTTTCTCACAAAATATCTTTACACTCAGATATTTGCATTTTCTGCTTCTTAATGATCATAAAAATAGCAGTCCTGAAATAAATCCTTTTAGCAACATTAGGCAGTTTAAAAAAAAGTTTAATCTTATATCCTGACTAAGACCTTGTTAACTTATGTGTGTTGGTATTAATGACTGAAAACAGTCATTTTTCCCCTGCCTTGATCACTAGCACAGACACTGACTGTTTGTGGTGTTTATTTAAATTCCTTTAAAAAAAACACCAGTTCTAGCTCTGTCACCCAGAAGATACTGAATTAAAGACAATATGTCTTGAGTTTCAGAGGTCTTGGTCGTGGATACGTGGTTCTGGTGGCAATTTATTGATACCATGAAGCTGCATGCTGTGAAGGGACTTTAACAACAAATAGTATGATATTGTTTTGTATATAAAATCTCTACTGATGCAACCTCACACAAAGTAGGGTTTGTGTGATTCTGTGAAGATTTAGTGCCTGCAGATTTATAGTTGGTTCAGTGTTGCTATCAAGGGGAGTAAAATTCTAATTAAAAGGGAGGTTTTAGAAAGAGTTCAGGTATACAGTGCTCATAGGCTGGTCTGTAATGTGTTAAAGCACAGCTTGACGTGAGCTGCTGGTTAACTGTGTGCTTTCAATTATTGCACACTCCCTACTTTGGAGCAGGAAAATCACGGAGTGGTTTCTCACACGGGGTGCTTGCCATTGCTGTTCAATAAGGGAAATGGGTTCGTTTGTGCTAAACAGAGGTAAAAAGGCAGGGATGGTGGCAATACTGCTGCAGGGAGGCAGAATTCAGTTCAGTGGCAGCCCTGGACTGAAAAACGTGGGGTTTTGGTGAGATGCCTCTGTGTTCTTCTGCTTCCCTCTGCTGGAGTGCAACCAGATCCCTGCCTGGATCCCAGCTGGGCTTTGGAGCAAATCTGAACACCTTTTAGCAGAACCAGAGCTGCCTGGCTGGGCAAGTTCCTTCTGCAAACCCATTTATATATATTTTTTAAAAGGTTTTTGTTCCATTTTTTGTTTTCTTTCAATAGCTCCACAGAGTGCAAGTCTGTGTGCAGCACAGATCAATTTTTTTGGGCAGTGCAATTTTATGGCTCCTGGTCTCTGTATAAGTGTGTCCCAGCTCTGAGCCTAATGAGTAAATATTTTGGGTTTTTTTCCGAGCTGCAAGGGGTGTAGATGTCCAGTTGCTATTTGTCTTTAGAGGGATACTATCCCTCTAAAGAGGGATGCTGCACCTGCATATGTCATTACAGGCTCTGAATCTCCAGCCTGTTGTACTGCAGTCGAATTGCAGAGCACTGGCAAGATTTCTGCCAATTTAAAGGTTTTTCAGAGACAAATATTTAAATCTCTGTGATATCGATTGCCCTGAGTTTCCTTTCCCATTTAATTATAGTATATTGCTTTCAATTGTACTTCTAAAAATGTCTCAATCAATGGCAGAGAATTCACTTTTTAGCATGAAAATAACATGAACTTTAATAGACCATGTCATTCATCACTGCTTAACAAGAGCTTTCCCATTGCTTTCCCATTGCCTCTTTCCCCCTTCATAATTTTGATGGATTTTGGAAACAGAAGTGGGTTTTCCCTTTAGAGTTTCACAATTAATCTATGCCAAGTTTAGTGCAAAGTTCAATTCTCTTGCAAATAGCAGCCATTATTTGGCAGTTCATCTGTCATATCCTGGCTTGGCTCCCTGTGTTTACTATGAAATATGACTGCCAGCTATGCTTTGGGAATTATTGAAAGTTTACATTGATTAAAAGGGGATATTTGAAGAAAATTTAGAGGAACTTACCTCTAACTCAGTAGCTTACCTGTAGCTGAAAAATTCTAAAGTTAGTTCCTCAATAGTGCATATAAGACACTTAATGCATATTTAACATTGGGAAGTATTAAACTGTATTAGCAACTAATAATTGCTGTTAATATGAGCAATTAGTACTGGCAATGTAGTAATCATTAGCTGTATGTGTACTTAATGAGTAAACTATAGGTTGAAGGGTAGTTCTAAGTGCATGAGAAGCCTGTGCTAATACATGAAATAAGATTAAAGGGTTTTATCATCTCTGATGGGTGTATTGAGCTCTCTTGGTTTTCTCTAGATGTTCTCAGGCTTGCTTGTGAAATAACAATTTTTTGTATAATTCAGTTTACCTAATAACAAAAAAAAAATGCATAGGATTATAACAGAAAACAGGGTTAGTTACTGATGAAGAGTGCACTCCTTTATTTGTTAGATTTTAAATATTTTTTAATGCTCTTCTGTTTTGCTCTGTTGAAGGGATTTTAAAAGAAAGATTTCCTACAGGCAAAGTTTCCATTTCAGGAGTAGTTTTGATATGTTTTGCTTTGTCCTCTTTTTTCATACTTTGCCTGGAATAAGCTACTTCATGTGTGCATATAGAATAATTACTAATAATACTCAAAATATAACTGCTACTCTTTAAAAACAAAGCAATTCATACTGAGTTGGCAATTTCACACCATGCCAGAAAACTAACATTTGTTATAGAAAGCAAATGATTCAAACTATATACATTGAGTCATGCAGGGCCAACTTCAAAGTTTGATCTAACTTGATTTGTTTATTCATGTGTCTGGTTTTGTTTCATTGGTTTATAAGAACATTTTTGGTGGTAATGTTTGTTATATAATTTCAGTATCATATACAGGTTCAATGTATTTACTAGGCATTCACTATAATAATATCTCATAGTTCTTTCCCCTCTGTATCATTACTTTATACTCATAAATACCACTTATGTCAGATGTTAAACACAACTTCATAAATCTGTTTATTCAGTGTCATTCTTACAAGCTCTGGGTTTTGTCCTTTTCAGCAACAGATGTGCTTACCAAAGAAACATTTAAGGATATATATTTATAAGACAGTAAGGCCCCTTCTGTCTGCAAAACAAAACAAGGAAGAATTAGCTTTGAAAGTGTGTTAGAAGTTGTTTGGAAGGCACATAGTCAGAGTGGCTCCATCAGACAACCCTTTTGTCCAGCGATGTTCCCATGACCCTGCACCACAAGGCCCATTGGCTAGATCCTTAATAACTAACGAAACAGATGTTCTCTGGAGCATCAAATGTCAGTCCAGTTAGGTTAACTGTGTTTACAAAATAAATATGGTTGTTAGCAGTTTGCATTTCCTATTTCAGGCTGTATAACAAACTAGTGGAATAGTCTCAGTTTGAATTCTTAATGTGAAGTCTTTACTCATCGTGGATGCTGTATAATATCTATCCATGCAATTAAAAGTAGATTCATCATAAAACATAGAAGCAGTAGGAAGCAGTGTTCCCACACAGAATTCTTACCAAAACAAACAAAACCCTTTACAAAGTGCAGCATGACAAAATATTAAATTTTGAAGGCAAGATTTTGCCTTCTCGTAGCCATATTTTTATGATAATTACTGTTAGAGGTTCCCAAATTTATTTAATTTCTTGAGAAACCATTTGTACCAGGGGAATCTTTTATTTTTGAAGAAGGAGTTAGCAGGTTTTCCAGTTTGTATAACATGCTGTGCTTCACTTTTTAGTTTTTTGAAAGCTTTTATTGGCAGATGCAAATTGAAAAGTTATTTTATTTTTAAATACAACTTCATTATTATCTAATAAAAAGTTATATTCATATAAAATGTAAAGAGAAGAAAAATGTTTTGTTGTTTCATTTTGCAGTTGTGTTTTTGTTAAAGATGTTTTAATGCATGAAAAACTTGGCATTTCATAATTTTCATGGTCTTTCTGTAAAGTTATGGTAGCAAGAATTGATTTCAAACCCCAATGTATTTTGTTTAATGAAGAAGAACTGATCTTCCCAGCTTCTGATCAAGACTGTGCAGTGATAGTTTGGACTAAAATGTAGTTGGGGCTGGAAGTGGTCCTAAAGGACATGAAAATATAGATGATGTGCACAGCACTATAGGGCTCCCGTGCTGTTTATTTTGGCAATGTGCATCTCCAGGTTTTGGGACCAGGCTGCACAAGTCTGGTGGACGTGAATCTCTGTGCTTGTGTGTATGTGGAATGAGCCTGACATGGTGGAACGTATTCAAGACATGATTTCTTCCTCTTATATAAATGTTCTTGGTTTTTCAAAGGGGACTTCTACCCCTGGAGAAGCAGCAGATGTTATTTGGATGTGTCATACACTGAAGTGATTTGGGTGTATTCCCTTTCACTGGTCCTAAATTAGAAACCATTTCCAAGCTGCTGGTGGCCTTAAAAAGTCCTCACTCTAAGTTTTTCTCTTTGGAAATCAGATGGGAATAGCAGTCTCTGTAAAATATTTACTACGTGCCTATATTTTCCCTTTCACTTACAATAGCAAAGATACTTTTACAGTTGACTTTACAGTTGTTTGAGTGCATTTCAGACTAGCCATCTAACAGTTCCCTGCTCTCCTGTATTTTTTCTCATCATTTTGGGATGGTGCTGGTAACACACTGGAAACAAGCAGAGAGTGTGTGACACTGCAGCCCCAGGCTGAATGCCCTCCTTGTACTTCATGGAGATGTACACTCATAGATGGGGTGAATCACAGGACCAAGCCTGTCCCCTCTGAGCTGACATACTCTTTCCTACACCACCAAAGCAAAGGGAAATTAGGAATTGAAGCCAACACAGCTCCACCAGTGTAGGGACCACTGTAAGGGCTATGAATAAGCTACACGCTGCAACAGATTTTTCTGTAGTGTAAGTTGCAGAGCTGGAAAGTTTCTTTCAAGTAATATATTAAAAGCGTGTCAATCTTTTTTTATGACTTGAGAATCTCTTTCTGTTTTTTCTTTCAGGATCCCAGAAGCAAGCACAAATTTAAGATCCACACATATGGGAGCCCGACCTTTTGTGACCATTGTGGGTCTCTGCTTTATGGGCTTCTGCACCAAGGGATGAAATGTGACAGTAAGTCAGGTTTTCATATGTTGACAAAAGGATATTTCAGAAAGTCATTGAAGCACTGGGTAACAGCTTCTTCTTTTCTGTGGAAAATACCATTTCAAATGTCAGCTATTTATAGTACTGTTATGTTTCAAGTGGATATTTCAGTACTATAATAATATACTAATGAAAATCACCTCTCTTGGTGAGAACATGGTGTATTTAGTTTTGATGTGGCTGAAGAGCCTTTGCCATGGCAGTTTTGAGAAAGCCTCTTCTTGGACTGGTCAGGTGAATGCACTGTTGAAACTCAAATTTCAGTTAGTTGGTAGCTGAGGTCCAATATTTTACATGTATTTAATTTGTCTTGGAAGCCTCCTGCTAGAAAAATCTAATAATCAATTTAAACCTAACTCTCTTCATTGCTGTTACTGGCACGAATGGTCTGTTTTCTTAGTCATGTTCCCAGCAAGACTTTATTCCATTTTCACTTTTATTTTCTCCTCACACTTCATTAATGACATCTTTAGGTTTCTGGAGTAGCTTATTTTATTCTGTTCCTTTCACTGTCTGCAAAATGTATTGTAAGTTGGAAACTAGCTGTGTAGTTCAGCTGAAAAACACACAGCTGTGATCTCAGAGTCTGGCCAGCAGTGAAGCATTATGATCTTAACTTTCCTTTTGCTCTGTTTTTGCAGTGGAATTGTGTTATTAGCTTCTCATAGCTCTCTGAACCACTTTTATACCCACAGCCTGTGACATGAATGTCCATAAGCAATGTGTCATAAACGTCCCAAGCCTCTGTGGCATGGATCACACCGAGAAAAGAGGAAGGATTTATCTGAAAGCTGAAGTCACTGGTGACAAACTGGAAGTAACAGGTAAAAAACCTATTTGGGAATTTTGCAGGTTTTAGAAATGTATAATATACACTCTGGACTTATGTACCTTGGTCAGATCTCTGTGTATTAAAGCCAGTGATGGAGTATTTCCCTTTAGAAGTGTGAGGGTTTCATTCAGCATCTCCTTGACTCCAGAAGCTCTGTGTTCATAAAAATAAGTAAACAAATGAAAGCTGCTGTAATAGCTTTAAAAACTCAGGAATATTAGTAGGATCACTATCTGATCAGGAAGTTAGCCATCATCTTCAGAACATAAGAAATACTCTAGACTTTCATCAGTTGAGGAGTTGTTTCCTGCATTTCAGAGTATTTAATAAACAAAAGCAACTTGGATTCCATCCCAAACATCACTCTCAGTGAGTTATAACATAAAAAATGAATCACCATGCTCTGTAAGGTTAAGGTTACCAAGATGGGGTGGAGGGAGAGAGAGGAAGGAAAGAGAGGGTTGGAGTTTTTTCTGTGGCAGTCTTTCTCCCAGGATGTATGAGCAAGCTTCAGTTGTGCAACCACATAGTCCACATCCCCACCGACCCATTCTAAGTCTGAAACTGTAGAAAAAATTCTGGAAAATGTATTTTTCAAGCTTTGTCCCCCTGATAGACATGTAGTAGGTTCCAGGAGAACTTCCTTGTGCTGCATCAGAGAGAGGAGTTTATCACTCAAGATCTGTGTAAGAATTTGTATTTATGGCATGACATGTTTATTCTCTTTGTGCTTTCTATTTGAGCTGGGGTCAACTGATGCTTAGTGTATCTGATATCTGAAGTGTAAAGTTGGTAGTGGATCCTATTGTTGATTTTTTCTTTCTTTTGAACACAGATACACACACAAAAATTCTTTGCCAATCAGATTACTATGTATTTACTCAAAGGGAGAGCACAGGGCAGGAATTAGGATGGATAGGAGTGATATAAGGGAAGGAATGCCAGAAAATTTTGTTCATATTTTCTTAATATGTAGAAGCAAGTCTGTAAAACAAATTAAATTCTAAAAGAAAGTCCTTTTTTTTATGGCTCAAAACTCTAAGGAGATGTCTGATATGTGATGTAGTAACTAGAACCAAAATAAGTGTGATAGAATGTAGAAAATGGAGCAGAACACACTCAGAAAACACAAATTCTCAAAAGCTTTAACCTCAGGAGACTGGGTTGGTTAGTGTGTCATCACAGGTTGACCAACACTGCTTCCTCAAAGAATAAAACTGAAAGGCAACAAATCTTAATGCACCACACTAGATGTACACTGATTGTCTTTAAAATTGGTACTTCGAGCAACTGAATTTGATCTCCACGCTATGGAACAAGAACAGGGTACTATCATTTTGTCATTGCCCATTTGGTGTTGTAAAACAGAATTAAACTCAAGCACAAAGACACAGTGGGACAAAGCAGGAGGTTTTTTAGACCATCTCAACTCCTTCTGCCTTTGTTTCTTGGTATCGTTGTTGGCAACCTGTGGGTGTTGAGTGTTGTGTATTGCTTCAGCATTGCTCAGTTGAAAGGCTGGAGCCTATTATGCACCAAAAAGGTGTTCCTTCTACCTCTGCATTTCTTTGGGGAATGAGTCTCAGGAGAGACTATGCCCCTTGCAGTCAGCCTAAAGGAAATCCAACCATCACACTGAATTTTCACAGCTTGTATAACCAGCAAGCTTCCCTCCTGGCACTGGATTCATTCATAGCTTTCTTCTCTCTAAATCCAACTGCCTCCATATTCTCCTGTCAAAGCTTCTGCAATGCATTGAAAAGGAGAAGTATGATGAAATTTAGTTAGAAAGGATCAGAGTGGATCCCAAGTGATACTTAATTGTAGTTTAACTTTTCAGATAGCTTCCTGTCGACGTAGGAGGGGTAAATTTGTCCAGGGTACTGTCACCAACAGCAAGGTGGTTTTCCTCAGCAGCGAGGCATTTCAGAGGGGGTGATGCAGGTTCTGAAAGTAGTTATAGCATGAGAGAGAACTAATCTGAAAATCAGCTCTGACAAAACTTAATATTTGTGGTATTCTCGGCCACTTTACAGCAAAGTTCTTAAATATGGCTTAAACTTTCTGCTATCATGTCCCTAATTTGACAAATAATGTACTTATTTTTTGAGGGTTCAGAAAAAAATTTATAATCCTTTTAGGGACAAAAACATTTGTCACATGTCTTTCTGGTGCCTGAGCAGGATAAAATAATTATACAAATACATATTCTTTTAGTTCACAATTTTATTTGAAGAAGTCTTGCCTGAGATATGAGTGTGGTAATCTTGTTACAGCTATTTTGTAGGTTTTCTTCATAAGGTCTTTATTGTGTGAGTGTACTTGGCAAATCTCTTTATGTCTGTGTTTATAAATAAAACATTTCCATCCCATAATGAAGTAGGTTCCTGGACAACAAGAAAAATGTTTCCTATAACCTTGTTACATATAGAACAACTATGGTCCTGTGAAGTTGTTTTGGTTGAGGCTTGTCAGCATTTCCAAACCTTCTGAAAATTTCTTAAGATAGAAATGGCAGTTGCCCTGAGAGTAAGCTTGCTCTGCTCTTCTCTTCTCTTCTCTTCTCTTCTCTTCTCTTCTCTTCTCTTCTCTTCTCTTCTCTTCTCTTCTCTTCTCTTCTCTTCTCTTCTCTTCTCTTCTCTTCTCTCTCTTCTCTTCTCTTCTCTTCTCTTTTCTCTCCCCTTTCCTCTCTTCTCTCTGTCTGTCTGTCTTTCAAAATACTATAAAGACTAAGCCCAGTTGAAGTTTCAGATCCCTTTTCTCCATGTTTAACTGAAAATGAAATTAGCAGTTGTCACTCAGTTCATAGACCTATTGCTATGCAAAAATGTCAGACTCCTTCTCTCCCAGTATGACATTGCTTCTAAAATATTTATTGACAAAACCTTTGTTAGAATAAACAGTTTTGAGAGCTTCCAAGCATGAGGCCACTGCCTTTGGCTTTGGGAAAGGAGCTGAATTAAATGTCCAGAAGGTTTAGGAATAGCAGGAAAAATAACCAGTGATTAGCTGTTTGCTTTGAGCCTTTGCCTGAGTCTTTTTCAAATTAATTACTCTGTAGGTGTTGAACTCCTTCAGCTGAATTTCTTAAAATCTCTGCCCTGGGTCCTGTTTTGGTTGTTAATTAGTTCCTGCT
>NW_008629344.1:11761-64729 GCF_000691845.1 Merops nubicus
CCAAACTTGATTGCATGCAAAACATTCGTGCTGTTGAATGCAGAGATGCCATTCTGGTTGGCATCTTGCAAATACCTTTGAGGGGTAACTCAAGCATCCCTGGTCCAGGCAGGAGAGCCAGTGGAGGATGCAGCACAATGTGGTCATGTGGGGGACACTGCTTAGTACCTAGTATCCAATTTGTTGTCTTTACTTCTGTTTAATGGCTTTGAGGGTTTTGTGGTGGCTTTTAGTTTACCAAAAAAAAGTCCCAGTACACACTCACTCACTGTTTCCCACTAATATGTTGTCAGTAGTACTGGGTGTTTTCCCTCAGTGAATGCTTGGAAGGAGGCATGGCAGAATACTGCCAGTTGGAGCTGACCAGTAGTTTGGTCAGATTATCTAAAATATCTGAGTATTTTGGAAGGTTTTGTATTGAAATAATGCCTGGGAATGATTCAGTCCTATATGTAAAGGTATTTAACTCAAGTTTACCAGGTCTGGATGCTTACAGGTAGACAGAGCATTTTCTGTGTGAATGCTGGAGGCTGACACACTTCTTCACCAATAACTAGGGATTTTGTCTTGGTATAGTTTGCCAAAACCTTGCCATCTTCCCAGTGCTAGTCAATATACCACATTCAGTGCTTAGTGTTGCAGCCCTCAAGTATCAGTGGTTTATTTTATGGCTACTAGCTTGAGAGTTGCATTGCATGTTAATAATTTATTGCACTTACAGTAAATTAGCTTGGTAGTTTTCTTTTTATAGGAACTGTCTTGAATTGTTTGTTTTGTTTTTTTTCCTGAAAACACTGAATTCATGACCCTTTCATAGGTTAGACTGGCTTGGGAGTTTTGCTTTTAGGCATAGTAAAGCAGTTTTTGCTATTCTTAATCTATGCTTTTTGCATTGAATTTCCTTCCTCCTGATGTGTGTTAAAAGTTTGTCACTCTCACTTTACTTGTTGACCCACCTTGTACTCTGGGGCTCTTCTGAGTGAGTCTGTAGGTGGTGGAATCACAGTTTTGATTTTTTAATTTTATTTTTGAATGACTTTTATAGTGAGTAAATAATAACCTTTGTGAGAAAATAACCCCATCTGGTGCACTGACATATAAAAAGCTGCCACATTATTTGGATCCTAAACTGTGACCTCTCAGTTGCTGGGAGCTGGATTTGACAGCAGCTGACAATGAAGAATTGCCCTCCTGATACAGGCACCAATTTAGAGGAAGGGTGTTAGGGACTTGGTGTCAGCTAATGCACCCCATGATTATATAAATGTTATTAAAATATATATATATCTCACCCAGGTTTTTCAGGGGAGCTTACATGTATTTGTGTTAGCAGAAAATCTGGTTTTATTCTTCAGTGGTGCTTCTATTATTTAAAAGAGGAGGAAACCTGGCAGTGATCTGTGCAGAGCTTGGGAGCTCATAACAGGCTCTCCAACAATAATCTCCCCAGGAGTTCTGTGCTCCCCACTGGATGTTTTTCAAATTATTTTTGATTGCATGACTGCTGAGCCACCCGATGGCACTGCATATTAATGTCTTGTCCACTGCTTGCTGTGGGCAGCTGGGTTAAGAGCCTCTGCCCAAACAAGCTGGAGAAACAAACCAGAGAAATTTGGCACATTTCTAGATTTTGCATTCTAGATTGTTTCTTTAAAAGAATCCTAATAATTTTATTTATCATTGTCTAGGTCAGTATTAGAATGTCTTTGTTAGCATTAGTTTCATAACATCTGCAACTGATTTTAAAAGGGAACATATAGGAATATTCTGATTATTTAACCAGCTTTTAGTACCAAACACCTATAAAGTGGTCCCAAATAATTGCTTGCATCTGGGAGGCATTTTTAATGTCTTCAAAAAATATGTATCTCATGTTTTACCTCACTAATATCTTCTCTCTTTTCTAGCATTCCCAGAATCTGCAGGGTTGCTCCATTCTTTACAGAAAGATCTGTGCCTTTAACAAATGCCAACCCCCATAGCAACTGAAAGCTCCTCATTTCATTCATTGAATTAACTTTACCACGAAGAAATAGGCAATGCATAGTATTTAAAAGAAACACTGGTTTTTCATAAATGGCCACCTGCATGCATATGAAAAAATTAATTAAAAAGCTGTATATTTATGTAAGAATATAAACAGATTAAAAAATAGAAAACTAATTGCCTGAATCCCTTTTCAGACAGTTTTATATATCTTGCACTAAGACTCACATTTTATTAAGTAGCTGTCCTACACAGCTACAGTAGCAGTATTTTTTATGATGATAGTTTTAATAAAGGTAGTTTTACTTTACAAGTAAAATAGAGTTGCTTCTAGGAGATTCTCAGCTGAAATTGAAACTGGGGAACCTATTGCAGGTGCAGGTACAAAAATATACCATCATCTTTCATGCTACTTAGTGTTAGTAGCAGACAACATCTTAATAAATACTAAGAAATGAAGTATCATGCAACATTGGCTCCTTTTTCATCTTGCTTTAGGAAGGAAATGAATCCTCTACTTCTTGTGTGTAGATCACCTGTGAAGTTGCCATCTTTCAGGGTTCAGGAAATGGGCTGTAATGAGTAGGCATTGGTGTCTCAAGAGGGATAGTAAAGGAAATTTTTAGATGAGCAGGGGAGTAGTTAGGGCATAGTGAAAAGTCACATCAGAAAGCCCTTCTGGTGGCTGAAAACTCTGTAGGATTTGTCTGAAAAGCAGGTTTTGGTTTGGAGCTAGTTGAACCTGTGAGTCACAACCAGCTCCAGAAAGCAAGCATTTAGTGATAGCTTTAATAAAATCTTGTAATAAATGTTTAATGAAAGCTGAGCTTTGGAGGCAGCTTTGGATTTTGCATGCAGAGAGTACAAGTGCACAAATTGGTAGGAAGGCTATTTTCAGTGAGAGGTAAATCTTCTTAGCTGTGACTAAGGGGAGTGCAATGAGGGAAGGGGTGGAAAGGTCCTTGGCTGGGAGTACAAGAGCCTCCATCACCCACCTACGTCATCTGTAAACTGGGCAGATCACTGGAATCTGTACCAGGTTTTTCTTCAGGAAGTAATGAGAGTTATGGAACAATTTACTAATGTTTCTTGTAGGAAGTCAGAAACTTTATCATGGATTAGAGCTCACAACTGTCTCCCTTCCCTTCCCTTCCCTTGTGCTAGCTCGCTTGCCAGGCGAGGCCATTGGAGACTTGAAGTGTCTTCTGAAAGCAGATATTCTCATGCAGTTGAGAGATTTCTGCTCATCTGAGTTGCCTGTAGGAAGTAAAAGATTGGCAAGAAATGGTTGCTGTGATTAGCAAACTGTTTTATTATCAACATTTGGGAATTCAGGAAGAAGGTAGCTGTGACTCACTTAAAAAGGAACTGAGTAAGCTCATGCTGCTAATAATTCAGCTTTGTTATAGAGACAGGAACATTTATTTACTCATTCCCATGACTGAATTTATTTGCTGGTATCAGAACTTATAAATCCTTAACTGCATATAGCTTGCAACTTTTGACCTGCACGATCTCATGGAAAAAGTTCCAGTTTGGTCATACGCTTTCTGAATTCCTCAGAATTCTGCCTGAATTTCTTCTCTTTACATAAAATGTCAGTTGTTCTCTGCCAGCCCACTTTGTCTTATTTAGATATTTATTTAAAGTATGAATACCTAAGAACCAGCTCTCTATTTGTCTATGTCCTTATACTATTCCTGGAGAAGTGGGCGTCCTGGTTTTAGGCATGGCTTCTGGGTGGATACTGCTGGTTTATAAGTAGCATATAATAGAACAGCCACCAAATAGACTGTATCTATTTTTCTGAATAAACGTTTATAATCTCTTCTTCATTAACCATGAGGAGGAGAATGGTACTTTTTTTTTTCCCCTGTGGCAAGCTGACAACTTTTTCTGTTTTTAAGAAGGAAAACCTGGGCAAGGTTGGATTTGTTAGAAACTTCAATATATGCTTTTCTTCACTGTCTTTTCATCTGTGTGCTTTCCTAGTCCCCATTAAGTGTCTAATCTGGGTTAAAAAGGGGAAATTTAACTTGTACCAGCTACTTTGCTCAGTAGAGCAGTCATTATTGTGCTTAATAGTTATGACAGAAAACTGGCAAGCAGTATTTTAAGTTTCTGTCCAAGTCACACTCCAAGTGATGCCAAATTTTATCTCACTTCAACCATCTAGAAACTGGAGTAACATCTCCATCACAGTGTTGAGTTTAATTAACTGATAATTATAAAGCAGTATGAGATTGCTTTCTATCATTACAACTATAGCAGAATTCAGCCACAGTAAGTTGATTTATTTTCTTGGACTTCTTTTTCATTTAACTTTTTCTGTTTAAGCTACACACAGGAGATAGTGCCTTTGGTGGGGAGGGGAAAGCTCTTGTCAATCCTCTTGTAGAAGGATGCCCTATCCTGTTAAAAATAGGGTGCCCTTACAGAGGTGGAGCACTTTTATGCTAATTCTTTATAAGCACTATTTAGCACAAGTATCATCATTCTGTTTCCTCAAGAAAAAGAAATTGCTAAGCCAGTTGAAAAAAGATGTCTAAGGGTACTAATTATACAGACAAAAGTACAAATGGGCCAGATATCTGAAAATAAGGAGTGAGGTAGTGACTTCTTTGGCAGCTTGTGTTTAGTATACCTTACATCTTTCCTTCCCAGTTCATCTTCAAGCTTGTCCTTTTTTCTTGTATTTAGAGGGCTTTTTTTCTTTGTTTTTGCTGCAAAATAAAATAGTCACCTTGCACATGCTGCCATGTCCTCCTGCTGTTAGGGTTGTTTTCTGGGCTCAGCAGCATGCATCAAGGCTAATCAGTGATGGCTTTCTCCAGGGAGCTCTCCACAGCAGAGCCTCAGAGAATGGCTCTGCATCCACCCAGCCAATTTCTCCAAATTCTGCTTCATATCACACTGAGCATCTCCAGGTAAAATAAAGGATCAGTCTGAAGATGCCATGTTAAAATTAAGTGTTTCTGTTTAAGGAATTTTAATGAAAAACTTACTAGTGTATATTTTGGGGAAGCTATAGAACATAGCGAGAGTTCTGCTCCTCAGTTAGGCCAAACTACAGGATAGAAATAAAAATCAAAAAGTGGATTTTGAAGTATGAGTTCATGTGCTAACCTGGCAATGCAGCCACAAGTGCCCTGCACAAAACAAAATCTCCACAGCAAAATTAAACAAAAATATGGCATGAGAGAGAGAGAGCAATTTGCATCAAAGGCTGTCACTTCATCCTCCACTCACTTAATCATTCTTAGTCCCTTTGGGATTGTAAGTATTTCACTAAAATAAGTTATTTTATCTTGATGTTATTCCTCAGAAGTACTTGAAGGCCACTTTCAGCATGCTAAATTTTAATATTGAGTGGAGATTTTCTGCATGGGTTGAAAACAGACATTTTTTTTCCAGCTGACCACTGGGTGTGGAGACCCTCAAAGGGTAAACTCAGAGCAGATGAGCATGCAGACAATTTCTCTGGACTGAAAGCTGTCATTTCCCCAATTGCAGGGCCCTGTCAGCTTTATGTAGGGCTTGTAAAAAAACACAAATCAAATGTTCTGCAAGAAACATGCTTGTTTCTGTTCTGTTCTTTTAAAAAAGGGTGTATATATATTGTTTGGTGGAATTATTAGAGTAATATATTTAGTGAATAGAATTACATTTTATTTTAAAATTTTAGCCCATAAGCATTTTCTGTCTCTCATTTTAAAAACATAAATTTAAGAAAAAAACTTAATCAGTATCAACTGTTGGTTGAAGTTAATGTGAATCCTTTCCAGCCATATTCTAATTTCAGTAATTAATTTACATCAGTGTACCTGTTCTGCATAAGAATTGTCTTGATGAATAAACTAGTGTGTTCCAGGTAAGTAGCTTGCATTCCTGTGCTCTGCCTTCACTCTACAGGTATTTTGGATATAAAGTACCAGTTACATGTGGTATTTCCCTCTTCCAGCTTGTTCTCCCACACCTTATATTCTCTCATTAAATAACCAGAGCAGGTCAAACCGTTTGAAATTGTTTTCCATGGCAGTGGCTGGGTTTTTGCCTCGAGAATTTTCCCTCTACAGCTCGAGTCAAATGGCACAGCAGCTAAGTAGCAGCTTTGCACTGAGGCACTACTTAGCAGCTATGTCATTTGGAAGCACACGCTCATCATGAGCACTAAAGCACTTTCTCTGTTGTGTGAGAGGAAAATGTCAGCCTGGAGCTAGTCACATCACCCTGGTGGATAGGGGACAGAGCAGAACTGCTGTGTGGTTCTGTGAATCACCTTCAGCCCTGCGTTATAATGGGGGTCTTGTCAAAACACCCCAGTCTTTCATTTCCCTGGCCTTAAGTAAGGCAGAATATTGTCTGTCCTGTGCTCTACATTTGCTGTCCATCTCCTTGTGTCTCATGGAAGCAGTACTGCACAGCTGTCCATCCACCACAGCCCTGCCTTTCTTTCTAAAGGAAGAACAAAGGGCATTTTGACTAGATCTACTTCAGCTGCTTTGCAAGTCATTTGACTGTTGCCCGAAGACTGTCCTTTTATTCTATAAATAATGAGATTGAACACCCCATTATAGAATATCTGTGTGGCTTGGATGCCTTTCAGCCTCCATGCTGGGAAATAACTGGTTGAAATTCTGTGAAGATAATCTTTGTTCACAATATGAGAATTCCATTTAACTCTGGGGAGAAAGGAGGAGAGTGTCTTGAGCAAATGGTCATTCTCAGTTGCCAAAGATTCTTGTAGGAAATGTTTTCCATCAGAACATATTAGGTGATTTAAGGATTGATCTTTCCCAAATTTCTTTTCAGAGTTCCTCAGTTAGGTAGCTAAATCAAAAAAGCCCTTCTGATGCTGACACTGTGGAAGCAGTAGCTGAGGGCACTGTCAATCCAGGGTAATATCTCTAGTGACTCACTCTTAATTGCTGGCCTGCCTTCATAGCCTAGAAACAATGTCCCCCTCAAGGCTTCTTGCAATTTTCCTTGCAAGGACAATGCTCATCTGAAACTATGAATTTCATAAAGGAATTCCTGAGTGGAAGGTGTTTTCTGTCCAAAGCAAGCACAGAGGATTACTGCTCCCTGTAGGCTTTGAGATACCCAGTTATGAGCTCCTGATGGAATCCCAATCTCCAGCTCTATCATTGCAGTTCATCACAGCACGACTGATTAGGGTGTGATGGGGTTTCACAGCACAAGGTAAATTCACCACTTCTGAGGTTCAGCAAGGCTGAATGCTGTTCAAACAGATTAAACCATTAGATGTATAGATGTTACATGGGCATTGTGCTGATCCTCTGCAAGAGGGAGGAGGTACCGTCTTCATCCACCCATTGGGATACTCCACTCCTCAGCAGTGACTTCTGGACTGCTTAACAAACCCCACAACTGCTTCAGCAGCTCCAGCCAGACTGGAACCCAAAGCTGCTGAGCCCCTACTCAGTGCCTCCTATGGACTGCCTGCTGTGTTCCATGAAGGGCTGTGGCCCCCGTGCTGATTGCTGACTGTTCTTCTCTCTCTCTTTGGGGACCAGTAGCAACACGAGATACATCAACTCACTTTATGCTTTCTTCTGACATTGTAAAAATAGAAGCTGCATTAACATTTTTATGAAGCTTTAGTTAATCTTGTCTCTGCTGCACTTTTACTTTGGTTGCTGTCATGACATGATGCTTACAGCAGTTCCACCTGACAGCTAAAGAGCCATGAATCCGAGGGAAGTTTAGTGTTAGATACCTTCCACTGGGAGATTGTATCAAATAACCTATCTTCTGAAATCTGGTGTGATCTGGCTGTTGCCTTTGCAGCACTTGGCTGATAGTCCTGTAGTTGTATAAGCTGAGACTGATGAGGAAATAAAAGCACAAAGAATTGCTACCCACTTAAAAATTTATAGCGATGAATTTGGACATTTAATCATTCTGTTGCAGGAAAAGAGCTGCCTGGAAGCTGCATGTCTTTTGTGAATTGCTCTTCTCTCTGGCCATTTCTCTCTACTGTTCTTGCAAATATCATTAAGTGCAGCCTTACTTTACAACAAGTAGTTTCTTCCATGCCAAATCTAGCAAGTGGTTTTCACATCTTACTTGGTTTATTTTCCAACATGTTTCAGTAACTCTGGTCTGACACATAATTGCTATCTTAATGGTGATTTCTAATCCTGTACAAATGAGCTGTGTTTTATATTGACAGTGAGAGAAGCAAAAAACCTAATCCCCATGGATCCAAATGGACTTTCAGATCCATATGTTAAACTGAAGCTCATCCCAGATCCTAAGAATGAAAGCAAACAAAAAACAAAAACCATCCGTTCTACTCTGAATCCAGACTGGAATGAGTCGTTCACATTGTGAGTTTAATGCCTTTTAATGTAGTATAGTTGCATGTATTGCGTCGTTTACTTCAGTGTTGCATTGAAAACTCCTCTATTTCTCTCCTTTTCAGTAAATTAAAACCTGCAGACAAAGATCGACGGTTATCCGTAGAGGTCTGGGACTGGGATCGAACAACCAGAAATGATTTCATGGGATCTCTGTCATTTGGGGTGTCAGAGCTTATGAAAATGCCAGCCAGTGGATGGTAAGAGTTTCTGAGAAGAGAGGAGAGAATATATCACTGAAAGTTTAAAACCAATATTGTTCTTCAATATAATCTACCATTTTTGGATCTTTTTACTGTATCTTGAGGTATAAATTCACTGAAAATGCAAGTAAACCTAGGAAACATAGGCTACACGTAACAAAGGGGATAATAAAATCAATACTTTCCTTTTTGTTCATGAAAATTCTGCTGTAGCTGGGAGCTGCTGCAAACTCAATTCTGTGTACATAGTCCTGTGATATGAATTTTATTTTTATCTCAAATATGATGTATTCATTACTAAGTATATCATGTTATATATAGCTCTGCATAGTCAAAGTACATAGGAACTGATTTTATAAAATGCCATCTGATTACCTACTGAGCTAGGGGTTGAACTCTTCACATCTTCTCAAAAAAAAAGTGCAATTCATGAAGGATAATTGGTTAGGGCAATAGAGGCACTGGAGGGAGAGTTCTTCAGGGTTCATGTCTGCCATCATTTCACAGGACGGGTGGGGAGAACTTCCTTGTCCATTAAATTGCCTTGACAGATACTTTAGGTTTCAAGATCTAATCCAGGTGAAATATGCTTCTGAGTTTGCTTTAGATCTTTGAAAGCAGTTCTTACATACCTGCAACACTGATATAATCTACACATGAACAAGCAAATCCATTTAAATCTAACAGAAATAAAACTTTTACATTTTTTTTCTTTTTTCCCCCTCAAATGTTCCACAGGTACAAGCTCCTGAATCAAGAAGAAGGTGAATATTACAACGTACCAATTCCAGATGCTGATGAAGATGGAAATGCAGAGCTCCGGCAGAAGTTTGAGGTGAGGATTAAACACAAATGGGTGCAACTATATATTGCATATATTTGTGATTTTATTGTAAAAAAAAAACAAAACCAAACCTGTTAAGACATACATATTAGAGAGCTACTATTTCTGTTGCCTGTGACAGCAATACAAGTCTTTGGGTTTTTTGGAAACTGGACCAAGTGGTTTAATTCAGTAATGGTATCATTCTTCTGACACTTCAGCTTCTCTGCTATGACATTTATAAGTTTGTCTATTAAAATATTTTATGTCAACTGTATGTAGTACATTCAATGTCTTTTAATACTTTCTGCAAAATCTGCCAGCTATTATCACTAGTAACTACATCATTTGGCAAATGAAATTCTCAGGAACAACAGTATTTTAATATTTAGAATGTTTCACACAAAATACCTTTTTTTTTAAACTTCCAGTGTTAATCACTGGTTGATTCTGAGTGAGCAGACTTAGCCAGCAGCTCTCCCTCTTCTGACACTAGAGCCAACAGCAAAAGATACTCGCTGGCTGTTAACCCAGCGACAGGAAAGGTGTGTTTTGGGTATGGGGGGGTTCTGGACTCAGCTCCTCTGACTTGACTTCTCTTTCCAGCTCCATACACAATATTGAATTCAAAATATTCCAATCTACAGTGTTGTTTTCTTTTTTTTTTTTTTTTTTCTGGTTCAGCACTTAAAACTTTAGTCTAGTTGTTTATCCAGAGAGAGATTAATGTACCTGTTGTGCATAAACAAGCACTGCTTTTCCTTTCAACCTGAAATAGCAATTTTTTATGTTCACCATCAGGTAGAATTCTACATTGTTATTATAAAAGATGGGTTAACCCAAGAAAGTGAGGAAATACGGCACATGCTCAACTTTCAAGAAAGAAAAAGAAAAGGTGCATCAATTTCTTCTGAACACATTTGGATCAGCTACCATACTTTTGTCTGCAGCATGAGCTATGGTTTTCGTTGTACATTTGAGAAGTATTTGAATCTCCATTCCATTTTTCTTTCTTTACAATTGTGATCTGACCAGTGTGATTTTATTTTGCTGCACTAGGTCATTTTCTATTCAAGATCATATTTATTTTCTATCCTCCCAAGAAAGAATAGCTTCAAAAGTAATACTTCTCACCCCTTACATGTCTCTGTGCATTAAACAGAGTCTGGAACTGGGTGCATACGTATATGTTGGTGATATAGGTATAAAAATCTCCCTGTTTCTTCTCAGGACGGAGATAGCATGAAGACAAGTCATTAAAATTATCCATTTAAAAATGTCAGTAGTTACATGCAGTGTGTTTGCATATTGAATTTACAAACTCAGGGTTTTGTTTTTTTTAAGCCTACTGTCAGTACGTTGGTTGCAGAATGAACAGTCAGGGTTTATCTGTGTCCTGCCATGAAGTGGAGTAGAAATCCTGAGAGGCTGCATCATGTAAAGCTACTGGACTGGGTCCCAGAAACGACAGCTTCACACAGGGTCAGCTCTGCCTCAGAAATAATTAGTCTGTCTCAAAGTCTAATTAGTTCAGCTTCAGCACTGTGTCTTTGAGGCTTTCCCTGTTCTGGAGGTAGCCTGGTTGATGCTATTTTAGTGGTCTGAATTAATCAAGGAAAGGCAAAAGGTTTTCAGGGAACACAGTGTCTTCAGGAATATCATTTACAGAGCTGCATAACAAGCAGTTTTAAAAGTTAGTAATGATATATGGGAGTATTGGTACCCAAAAAAACTGTGTGATGACAGCTAGACCAAGGCTAGCATAATGCAGCTGAAGGATTTGGGTTCAACCTCTTACTCTTTCTCAGAGTTTACCCCCTGGGAAGGAACAGAGGGAAGCAGCACCCCTTCAGTAATATTTTTACTTGGTTTTGAGGGGAATTACTGTGATGGCTTATAAAAATTACCAGCACAGATGTCTGAATGGTGGTATTTAGCTTATTAGCTATTCTGGCATGGCACATTAGTGGTCTGAGCAGCTTTTACGTTATTTTTCTTACGATTTATATCTTGGCTTACATAGTCATTTTATTTTAGGTACCCTAGGCTAAGGAAAAAGTAGATAGCACTGAGAAATAAGCTTCTATTTGTGATTTAATGACATCATCTACATAAATATTTCCACTGTTCTGAAATCAGCTTTGAAATCTTATAGGGAGAATATTATAGATCTCAACTGCTGTTTTACTAGGGGAGTGTATTTGTCAGGAAGATTAAGACTGTAGATAGAGCAAGAGCTCATATGGGGCTATCTTATCATTTATCAGTTGATAGAAAAGAATAACTTCAGAGGGCTTCCTAATCAAGTCTACGTTTGTGCTGCTTGGGTCTGCTTTTCAATATATGACAGTGTGATTGATAACCAAGCTACACTGATTTAATTTTGAGTACAAAATTACAACAATTTCTACAAAAGTATTGCATTACAAATATAAAATACTTAAAATGAATAATGATGAGCTGCAGAGTAAGGAGCTGTATACAAACCTCAGCTATGCAAGAACAGAGAAACTTTGGAATGAGAATTTCATTGCTTAATATTAAGAAAAAGAATATTAGGTTATAAAAGATCAGAGAACTGATGTGAAATTTCTGAAACTGGTTTCTAGTCTTCAAAAAAGAAAGTCTAAGACAGTCTTAAAACTGACTTTTCCATTTTGACTAAAATTTAGGACTGTGCTTAGTAGAATCTCCACATGCACTTAGGAGCTGCTTCCCATTTAAATCAATGAGAAATTTTTTAATATCTGCCAGCACATGTAGTTCAACAGACATCTTAAACATTCAGCCTCAAGCTTTCATTGATTTCAAACTGTTTACACAATCCTATTGCATCCTTGTACCTTCACTTTAACCACTGAGACTTCTTATTTAAATGTGGTTCTTAATCACACAGTCTCATTGGTATGCTGCCTTACTTACTGGACCTTCTGGCCCAGTCATTTATTCAACATAAATCTACTACAAAATAGTTATATGAGATTATAAATAAGGAAATAATTAATAGATTCAAACATTCTCTTCACTAACATTTGTAATTGAACAGTAAAAAGCTGTTTTTCACGAGAAAAAGTTTCCTTATGGGCCATTCTGCCAGACCTAAGCCAGCTGAAAAACTGACACCTGACTTGTGCTCCGTAGTTATAGATCTAGGCAATAAATGAGACCAAATTTGGGGAAGAAAAAAAGAGTTGAGGAGGGTGGTGGTTTCATTAATGAAAGATTTCAGATTTTATTACAAGGAGGTTTCTTTTTTTATGCTGTGTGTTATCTATATGAAGTTGTTCAGTGTATAGAAATTGAGGTGTATTGGGCATATTTTCTCTAGAGCAGATTTTAATCTACATGTTTCCTGGTTCTCAAATTGAACAGCAAAAAGATATTTTTCATGAGTAAAGTTTCCTTATGGCCCATTAATGAAAGATTTCAGATTTTATTACAAGGAGGTTTCTTTTTTTATGCTGTGTGTTATCTATATGAAGTTGTTCAGTGTATAGAAATTGAGGTGTATTGGGCATATTTTCTCTAGAGCAGATTTTAATCTACATGTTTCCTGGTTCTCAACTATCACTAAAACTTACGACTCAATTATCTGCCCGTTTAGCAGTATGATCAAATCCGTCTTCAGTGATTTATAGATGATACATCATTATTAATATTTAGAGATAAAAATATACTCCTGTAGGAAGTGGAGGCAGGATAAAATCTGTCACTGTTTTTCATTCGCTTTTAACCTTTGATTGTGAATTTTCTCTCCAGAATGGCATTTTTTTTGTGGCCATCTCAAAAGGAAACTCCCTTCTCAACAGGCACATTCAGAATAATTGGAGCTGTTCCATAATTGTCCATGCTGAGGTTGCCATGGGAACTCCCAACAGTCCCGGGTGGCTCCATGGACCCAAACTAGCAAGTCTTTTAACTGCAAGAGCTACTAATTCCTATATACCTATTTTCCTCTTACAGTATTTTACTAGTCAAAGCCAAAAGCAGAATACTGAAACGATGGAAGCTTTTTTCCTGCCTGGCTATGATTTGAGCAGTAATATGCTTTTGCCATTTTGAGCATTGTCTTGATTTTGGGTTATTTTTTTTTATTTGGGGAAAAGAAACGTGCGAATTCTAAAACTTCTATTGTAGGAAGTTACTTCAGTTTTGTCAAGCCCTGTTTCCTGTAATTTGCTGCTTAGCAAAGCACTTCTTGATGCTTAAATATCACCTTTAGAACAGTAATAGAATAATAGTGCTTTAAAAGTAGACTGGTCAATTATTCTCTCTGTCCCCTTCTTTCCACAGTACCATCATGGAAAATGTTATTAGAAAATAAAGCCACAGTTATGGTCCATAACAATGATTTTTTTAATTAAAAAAAAGGAATAGAGTAGCTATAATCTTTAGATGTGGATACATTTACCAAGTACAAGGGATATTAAGTGGTGGGAGCAACCCAAGTCACTGCAGTCAGCTCTGGTAATTGAAGTGATCCAAGCAAGTTATTATGAGGGAATAGGTTACTGCTCATATTATCTTCATTTGAAGGCATCTGTGGGGAAGCTCTGTAACGGCCCTCCTGGTCCATGCTCTTAAGCTGTCAGACATTTTCTGTTGTTCTAATTATTTCCTTTAGTGTAGCTCTCTGTGTGGATTTCAGTAGAACAAAATCCTTCCCCTAGTTTCTGAGAGAGAGCTCAGACTATTGTCCCCATCATAGGGATCCATGTGGGACCATTCAGGTGGACTTCAGGAGGTGCTTCCTTGGGGACATAAAGCCACATCTAGCACTGTGGCCACTAGCTTAAAATTGTGTTGATGTTGGAGATTTCAGCTGAAACATGAGATGTAAGTGGCTTCTCATGACTGCTAGTTTTGTACTATTCCATTTAATTAAGTGAATAACAATAAAACCACTCCACAATAAGGTGATGTACCATTTTCATTTGTCAGTTGATGTTGTGGGCCAGGTCTATAAACCCTTGTGTGGTAGGAAGGCCGTGCAGGCTACCCAGTGGTACCCTGGGAAAGTGGCCATGGTGGTTGTATGCTCTATTTCCAGTCTTCCCTTTCTGGAACTGATCCAGGTCCTAGGTAAGCCATCCAGGAGCAGCTCTTCTTTCTTATTGTCCATTTGCCTGATGGGCTCTTTTTGCTGCCAAGAAGTGCCATGCCCCAGCTTTGCAGTGTGTCCCAAGGACTGCAGCTGGTGGGGCTGGACACCCTGTGCTGTGGCTCTGGCTGTTCTCAGGGTGTCCTTGCAGGAGTTATGTGCCCTGCTGCTTTGTGCTGGTGGAACTGCTGATGAAGGCTGTAGAGAAGCCAGAGCTGTAGTTGTTTGAAAGATAAGGAGAGAGGGAATGGAGTTCAGATCAGGGTAGATATTGTATCTGGAAATTGGAAGTGTACAGTCAGTGGTGACATTTTGGTGACATCTCAGTTCTTCTAAACATAACTATTATGATGATCCTAACAAAAATGTCTTTTAAAATGCCTCACCATTTTAAATACAAGAACAGGGACAAAGTGGTGCTTGGCCATCAGGCTTGGTTATAAATACCTAAAACCTCTCCAATGACGCAAAAGCTGCAGGTATTTCTGCTTTTGATGTGCTACTAAACTCCTTCAGTACACAGGACAGCATTTAGCTTGACCAAACTGCTGTTTTAATCCTTGTGCAGACATGAAAGTACAAACATGTAACCTACCTCAGTCCATATATGTTTATCTGTTGCCTATAGATTTATTTACACCATCAGGCTTCAATTTGGGGCAGTACAGCTGGTATTGAATGGTATTTAAAAATGCCCACAGATTTCAAGGCACAATTAAAACTTCCTGAGGAGTTTCCACGTTGTTTGTTATAGTCTAACACTGAAGAAACCTCCTTCATGTGTTCATCACTCCCTTTCTGAACATCAGTACATCATTTCAGTTTGTTTCACTGCAGGTGCTGTGTTTCTAAGGTCTTTAACACTCCCTTTTAGGTTTTTTTTTTTTTTGTTTTGTTTTTTAAAGCCTTTTCTAGCTGCTTTATTAGAAAGGAGGAGGACAGTACTTTCAGCATTAGTCGGGCATTTTTCTGATATTTGCAACAGCTTTAGGTCAAAAGGACCTTTTCTTTCTTTCCTTTAATCAATGGCCAAGACATCCTAGAGCAGTTTTAATTCTGAGCTGGAGGCTGGGTAAATAGGCAGCAGTTGCATAGCCAGGGCCTTAGCAGAAGACTCCAGGGACTGTTCCAGTAGCTTCTTAAGAACCCAGGAAGTTATCTAATTAAATATGCTATTTACATTTAAAAAAAAAAAAAAAGTTGCAGAGGAGCTTGTGAATATTGTTAATTTGTGAATTCTTTTGGTCTCAGTGTAAAGGGGTGTGAAGGAGACATTTCTTTTAGGTCTTTGAAGGAAGGTGATGGTTTTGCCCCAGAGCTGTTATACTGCAGTTAGTCTTTTTTTTTTGGAAATAAATAAAAGATAAAATCTCTACCTCATCTGTACCTAACCTGTATGCATTCCCTTTTGAAGCAATAACTGTAACTTCAGGGAGTTCAGCAAAGGTGTTGTGGAAGAGAAGTAACATTGCTGACACTTCAGATTGTAAAATAAAGGACTTCATTTACTTTTCAGAAAACAGACACTAAGCTACACTGAAATCATGACCAGCCAAAATTTCACTGGCACATCAATCCATACTTTTTATGTATATAGAGATATAAAAAGTTGTTCTTTTTTTGTCCATGGCACTCATTCCTATTTTTAAATTGTTCCTATTTGATCATTAGAGGCTAGTTTGCAGCATTATAGAGATGCTGTTAGATGTCTCCATCTGTTCTATACTGTAGTTTGGCATGGGGAATTCCCATATGCAGTTATCTGGAGCTTTCCCATCCACTCACCACATCTGAAACCAAGAGAACTTGAAATTTCTTAACCAGATGACACACATTTCTGCTCTCAGTTTGTATCAGCTCGTGACTTCCACAAGGCTTTTCTCAGTCTGTCTGCTACGATTTAAGGCGGAGGATGTGCATGAAAAATCATATTGATAGCAGGGATTTCTTTATCCCTGTTAGAAAGGTTAAATGTGTGTCAAAAAAGAAGTCAAAACCCCCCAACTTGTGTGCTCTTTAGCTGAGAAGAGCCCAGGCTGCACACAGCTGTAGCTCTCTGCATTGCAGTGCTGTCACACGGGGAATGTCTCATGCATGAAGCGTGTGTGTGTCCAAGACTGAACCTCGACGCCCTGCGCTTCACTGGGCTGGGCTGTGCTCCTTACCCCTAGGTCATTAACACCTAGGGGATTAATCTTTCTGTGATTTTTCTGTGCCTAACAGATGTGTCCATTTCTGTATTCTTGCTGCTGTGTCTTTATTTGTTTACTTCTGCTACTAATTGTTGTGGCTTTGCTTTGCCAGCCTTGGCTAACGAAGCAGTGTTTCTCCCTCTCCTGTCTCTTCCAGGACTGTCATGTAAATATCCACTTCTTCCAGGTAGTTTTCTCCTTGGTGTTCTCTTACACCTTCCTCTTCACACAACCCTCTTTACCAATGTTTCAAGTTTATTAAATTCAATTTCATTCTCACCGTGTTTTAAGGATGCACTTGTTTTTTTCCCCAGTTTAAGCTTTTCTAATGGATTAAAAAAATAAATAAATGAATTGAAGAATGAATCTTTCAGAATTTGTCACAAATTTGTCCCCAGATTAGAAGTTTACTTACAAAAAAGGGGTCATCAACCCTCAGCAGATGCCACGTGCCTTTCCTGTTGAAGGAGTTAGCTGAACGAATCCCACGTGGAAAATGGAAAATGGTGCATCTTTAATATGAAAGACACTCATGGAACCTTAAGTGACTTCCATAGATCAAATAACACTCATGGTCACTGTATATTTCAATAGATAGATTTACATAATACAGCCTGCATGTTTTATGATATAATATACTACAGATATGGCCATGCTAGTTGGAGTATGCTATATCATAAGAGATACTGTCCATATGCACAGATGCTCTAACACCTCCAGTACCAGTTCACCTGCTCACTTCCCATTTTATTTCTTTCACTAATCACCACATCACTGAGTTATTGCCATAAAATATACCTATCAGCATTAAGAACATACATGTGTGGACCTGTTATTTGCATGTATCTCTAACAAATTATCTTTACTAGGGCAAAGGCTACTGGCACAAATCACACTTCCAGTTTCATACGTTGGTTAAGTTACAATTTAAATTAAAACTTTAAGCTCCTGTGTTGTAAACTGTTTTAAGAATCTGTCTAAGGTTATTGTAGCCATTATAATTTTTAAATAGTATTTTTACAATTTAAGTTGACCTCAGGCAGTTTACATGTTATAGCTCAAAGATTAAAATACTTAATTTAAAAACAAAGGGTTTTTTTAATGAATTGACTATGTTATTAATGCATGATTTTAACAAATGTTTTAATCCTGAAACAGAAAACCAAAGAATAAGACCATTTCTCATTGCCATAGATTTTCTAATGTGGTAATCATTTGTCGTGCAAACAATAACTTTTTCTTAACCTTGCTTCTTTATCTGGTGTCTTTATCTCAGAAAGCCTGTACAGCAGAGGACCACCCTTCCTCAATCCTTTACAGCTCTTATTTGAAAATAAGTGGTGGTTTCACTAATGAAACTTGTTTCATCCAGGGAAGTTGCAAGTTTCTCTCTATTTAAACGTATTTTAAACCATAGCAAAAGCTACACTGAAAAAATGCATCCTGGATAAATACAAAGTTATATCTCATCGTGTTGTCACTTCATTGTAAAACCCAGACCTTGAAGTGTGCTGATATAAGCTGACAGAAGTCCTTGGTCTATTCATATTTTCATCATGGGAGTGCACCTAAAAAAAGGGCTGAACCATTTCCTACAGCTGCTGCTTCATAGGCAAAATTCATGCTTAGTCCTTGTGAATTATAAATGTGAATTTCAACAAAGTTGACACTCTGCCCTGATGTGGAGACTCAAGAATTCTTTTGTTGGTTTGTTTTTCATGGAAAAAATGCTTCCTTGTTTATTTACTGTCTTTCTGAATTATTGCAAATCTCCACTCTGCTTGCTGCTGACAGTGACTTAATGTCTCTAACCTGAGCTCAGAAGCATCACTGCATGCTGCATTCTGCAAGCTAATCACCTCTGACGTTAGCATGTCTTTGGAAATAATTTTGTAAGTAATCAGTTTATGTGGGACTGCTGGGGAGGTTATGTTCCCAAGTTTACTAGATTGGAGCTGAAAGGAAACAGCAGGAGCAGATGAAGAAGGAAGGCTGTGTTCCGAGGGTAATGTACTAATTCTGAGCTAAAAACCAGCAAAATGTACAAAATATATTGTATAATATCATAGCAAATTTGAGCATGCTGAGAGCAAGGTCAAACAGCATAAATACTTGTTTATGGAATTATCAAATACTGGGAAGGATCACACATTTATGCTGCTTTTGTTCTGCCAGCGAAGTGTATATTTAAATAGATTCTTTTCACAACAAGGTGCAGAAAACACCTTAATCTTGGTGTGTATGTCTATGTCTGTGTGTGTTAAATAATTTCATAGCATTTTAAGACTTGGATACAGAATCCCAGGGTTTTCAGATCAGTCCTAGTCTGCAGCTTGGCGTGGCTGTGTTATTTGATTGCAGGGATTTCTGCTAAGGTCACCTAGAACTGAAGTCCTTAAAGATTATTTTGGAACAGAATTTTATTATTTTTTGTCCATATTGAAATGAGTTTTATACCTAAAAGCAAATTCTACACTCTAGTTGTTTTTTTTTTTAATATGATGGAAAATTAGCAGTAATTTGCATAATTAAAAAATGAAGAAGCAATTCTTTTTTTGACACTTAGGGATTTGCTGTTCTAGCATTGTATATTTTGTTTGGTGTTTTTATTACTACTACCACAGGATATTTCTGCAAGAATTCTTGAATATTATTCTTGGGCAGCCTCTTTAATTACATTTCATCTGGTTAGACACTGCTCTGTTGCAGGGGATAATGTTTGGCAATAAAGGCAGGAGACAAAGTAGACTCAGGTGGCCACAGGATTATTAAAGAGATTAAACATGTTGACAGTGCCAAATGGGTAAATGGAAACTCTTCTCTCTCTAGATTTCACTGCTCACAGCCAGACATCTGTTGTCCAGGGCAATATTCCCTGAAACTCCTATTGTTAGGATAGATATATCTCTTTTCAAACCTCTATTTTTCATAGTCACTTGACTTCATTGTCTCCATTTTCTAGGGGTTATGGTTAGCTTCATCTGGTGCCTGGAAAATTTGGGAATTTTTTTTGAAATCATGTATTCAAATACTTCATACAGTTTTAACTCTATACAGCAGCATAAAATAGTAGAAAAAATATCTATAAATATATATATTTGAATAGGGAATGTGATTATAAACCCCCCCAAAATCAGCAGCACATACAGATGCTGTGTGAGGTACTAAGCTGTTGTATTATCCTTTAGGGTTCCCTTATTGCCCTTTATCCTAAGTGAACATCCATTTAAAGCAGTATTGGGCTTGAGAAAATAATATCTTCTCAGAGTGGGAAACCACAAGGGGTCAGCACAGAACACAGAATAGCTCCCAAAGCAAAAAACTCTCTAGCAAAAGTCCTGAGAGAGGGGAAATAATGCAAATTGTTTGTATCTGTGTATTTAGAACAACAAGCCCGTTAAACTAAGCAGCTATTTTGATAAAATTCAGTATAATGGTTTTCATATGGCCCTTTTTTCAAGGTTTTTAACTGGCACTGGTGATAATTTTTCCTCTAATCAAACTAATCATTTGTAGCTATAAAAGAGAGCACTGCCACTGCTCACCTTCACATTGCTCAGTTCATCTCTACCTTGGGCTGCCTCGTGGCTTTTGTGATCACCTGCCTGTCTGCCTCCTTCCTGCTCACCTTCACGTGCTGGGCGAGGGGAGTGGACCTCCCTGGGAGTCTCTGACTCACTAAGTAAAAATATCTCCTGAACTTTGTGAACCTGCAAGGTGTTAGAAGATGCAGGGATTCCAGACACTCAGCTCCTGTGAGAGCTAGACAAAAGAACTCAGTTTTTTGAACCATCCAGGTTTCTTTGTGGGACACGCTGCTTTCTCTTCTGTTAATTGTAACCTAAATTAATTCATGAGCTCGCTGCTATCATCAGTCCTACGTGATGAGCAAAGCAGTCCTGCACGTGGGTGGGCTTCAGGAGTGGGTTTCCTGTATTCTTGGACATGCTGTCTGCAAAAAGGCATTTTTACTCCTTTTTGCATATGGCACAAATATGTTTTCAGGCAAATCCTTGAAATAATTTCATTATTACTAACCAAAAGGGTAAATATGACAGAGATTTAAGGGGAGGAGGAGAGGAAATGAGGAGAAAAGTAAACCAAAGGCATAAAATGGTCCATATTTAACTTCCAGGTAGAGTTGTGTCACCGTCCCCATTTATATTTTACGATACATCCTGTTTGCCTTCGTGCCTTTTTATTAGCAATGGGAACAATAAGAATTTTTTTCCTACCTTGTTTTTCCATAACTGTTTTAGCTATTGAAGTAAAAACGCATTTTCATTTTTATATATTGCATTTTTTACTAATTATGTCATAGCTCACCAGAGTGACACTGCCATCATGTAAATAAATATGGGTGAAGATAAACAGCTTGCTGCTTAATTGCACATTTTCAACGTTCTCCTTGCTGCAAAGGAGCTTTGCTAGGAAGTAATTTTACCACAGGAAGTTTAACACAGAAGCTTCTTCCCAGGTTGCTCTGCATGTTTTGTAGGGCAACAGAATGGCCAAGGAAGTTCCTTCCCTCTGTTGACTTGCAACAACAACGACATGAGCTCGGGCTGGACCAGGATGTGCTCATGGCATCCTCTCTCTGATGAGAGCTGCTGGGCTGATAAATCATCAGGAGCTTAGGCTCTAACTTTCTCTCTTCTGTGTTGTTTCCATGACTACAAAACTCTCCACTAATGAATTATTAGCTTGCATTAGGTTATGGTATTAAGCTTAAAAGTCAGTCTGATGAAGTATTAGGCCTTGCTGGGGCTTAAAAATGGACTCTTCTCGTTTCAAATTCTAAGCATCCTGATAATTAAGTTGTGTAAACTAGGAAATTGATAGTCCTTCATAGCATCTACAATTAAATGGAATTGGAAATGCAATAATGTAAGAAACAAGCTGTCACAATGATGGAGAACTTGTCAGTGAATGGGAGGTTTTTACCTCCAGATCTTGACTTGAAATTTATTTGATTTATTTACTTTATTAAATGCTTGCTAATGGCTCAACCTGTTGATCAAAATCTCCATGGAGCTTTCATGACTGCAAACCTGAATAGGGCTTTTTCTTCTTCCTTGGAGACTTGGATAAATTATTTCAGCTTCTGCTTTTTATATCTTTAACATGAGTTTTGTCACTTCTGTCAGTGACATGTTCTACAGTTTGTCCAAGATCCGAGCTGCTCTGATGCTTCTTTTGTAGAGCTGAGGTAGTGACAGACATAACTGAGCATTAGTTTCACATTTGCACCCAAAGCTTCCTGGGCTGTAACACTGAAACTGGGACATTACTATGCAGGCTGTTCCTTTCCTTGCTTCTCACCACCCATTTTGCCATTCCTTTAAGTGATATGCAGAGTCACCTGCAGCCCTCCTGTGGCTTTGGGTTAATTGTGGAATTAGGAACTGAAACACTGAGAAGAGAGAGGGCTGGTGTGAGATGACTTGTTCCATCACTCGGTGTCATCTGAAGAGCATGGTGATGTCTAGCACAGAGCTGGTGAGAACTTGTTGCAGTCTGAAACGTGTCCCTACCTCCACACGTGTGATGGGAGCTCAGCACTGCTCCTAAATAGTTTTTCATTTATCACTTTTGCCTTTGGGAAATTTGTTACCAATAAATCTCCCCACTTGGGCATCTGTGAACTTGCTGGGAGCGAGTTGCCGTGACAACGGAGAAACTGCACATCACAAGGCCTTTTGTGGGCCTGAAGATTTGTTTCGTGGGAACTGATGTGGGTTTCCCCCTCCCCAAGCTGTGCTGGAGGGTGGTGGGGTATGGACGCAGGTTTGGAACCCAGTCTCACTGAGCTGAATGCTGCAAACAGCTAGAGGGGAGGGTTAGTGAAGGTGAGCAATACAAGGTGTTAAAGCACTAGCATCAGGATGTGTAGATCACTGCCCAAGGAGATGGAGGGTAGGAATGTGAATGGTGTACATTTATCTTTTAAAGAAATTCTTCGCAAGTTTCATTTATTTATTGGCTAATGGGAAAAAATGAACAATTCAATCTTTTTATTAGGTAAATCTTCATTTTCTGAACTATAGGTAATAACTGGAGGGTTAAACAGCCAATGCTGACGTTTATTGTTTCTTCTTATCAGATTGTCTTCACAGTAAAAAACCAGGAAGTTTTGAAAAGACTCAGCAAGAACATTTGCTGCGATTGAAAATTTAGTGGATTACTATTCCTTAAATTACTTGTTTTTCCTCTTCACACTTCTCATTAGGGTTTGGAGGAGACTTTTTTTCATACCTAATTAAAAGACCAACGCTTACACTTAGATGAAAAATAAATTGAGTACATTTTTACTGCAAAACCTGAGGTATCATTTCCAAACAGCATGTTCTACCAAATTCTAAGAGATGTCCAGTGTAACACGCTGTAACTTCTGTAACACTCCGTGAAGAAGTGGATTTGGGCTGAATATATAAAGTATGTCTCACCTGTGGTTTCAGGGTAAAAGAACTGGTCGAGATAAGGTGCGTCCAAACCAGAGGAAGTAAGATGATGTGCATGTCTTGTTTTCTTTTAAGCTTAACTCTTCTGCTACCAGTGCAGACTAATTTATATTTAACATACTGTTTTCCTGGTTTGTTTGCTGCAAGCTGGCTTCTTTTTTTCTCAAAGATATTAAGCCATGCATACTGAATGTAAATGGAAAGTTAATCCAGGGCTTGGGATGCCATCTTCAACCTCAGCAAGGTTTAGTATCCAGAAAAAATAAAGGTGGATTCAGGCAGGATTATATTTTCAAATTCAGTCATAGTAGGAAGGGACAAAGAGCAAATATCATTGCTCTTTTCCAATAAACTGTTATGAACCATCTGATTTTATATTCCTCCTGTAGTTGCACAACTGTTTTTGTTCTGGGAATGGGGAAGAGTGTGTTGGTCGCATGGCATTTTTGCTCTGCAGTTTTCAAAGAGGATCAGGTCTAAGATTTGTGGTAGAGCTTGGTGAGAGCACGTTAAAACATTTCCTGTTCTTGACCTTTTGAGGAGACACTAACATATGCTGTGGCTGGCTGTGGATACACAGAAATTAGAATACCTGTTTTTGTGCTCTGCTTCTATAGCTGCTAAAGGAAGATTTAGAAGTATTACCAGTCACTCGACCTTACACTAGACTGAATATAAGTAGCTCTCACTGTAAAGGAGTTTGTGGGCAGTTTTGATCAAACTCAGGCATTTCTGTTGTTGTTAAAGAAAGGAAAAAAAAAAAAACAACCAAACCACTCTGAGATAGCTCAGAACTGGGATGTGGTAACCAGGAGTGGCTGCTTTCCATCAGTGTGGATCACTCAGAGCTAAGTACAGCTCAATAAGCCAACATCTAATTTAAAAAAAAAAGATAAAAAATGGAAGCAGAGAGGCACATCCCTAGCGCGTTGAATCTGAGCGTTTTCTTGCAAAGATGCTGAGAGGCCTTGGCTTGATTCTCTAATATTATTTTAAGATGCCACCTTCAGATCCTGGCAGTTCCATCTCTTCAGCCCGGGTCTGAGCGTGGTGCTGGCAGCTGCAGGAGCCGGCAGAGGGCACAGGAGCCTGTGACAAACCTGCTGCTCTGCTGGAGCGCCCCGGCCTGGGCTAGCAGGGCTGCAGGAACACCCCCTGCCCGAGCCACACCTTTGTACCCAAAGGAACGAGCTGCCTTGGAACAGCACAACACCTCAGTTGTTGTTTCGGATGATAAATTTCTCAAACAGGCTGCCCACAGCCTCCCTGGAGGGTTTAAAATGTAAGAAATAAAACAAGTGTTTCCCATTGATTTATATCTCCCTCACTCGATGAAAAGGCAGCTATTGAAAGTGCTTCTTGTCTCAAAAGAGCAGGAGCTTTTATCTGAGACCCCAGATGCACGAGCGTCACAAAGTCAAGGCCAGCAAAGCTGCTCCTTTAAACTGGGTCTTCATCTTGTGCTAAGAAAGGACAGTAGGAATTTTTTTCTTTATTTGTTTTGCTTATGGCTCAGTATTGTCTGGTGGCCTTGAAAGGATCTTTGTCCCAGCAAAGGGCTCCGTGATGACACTGGCTTTATCCTGGCAGCCAGATCTGCTGAGGAGCCATCCCTTGCAGAGTCAAGGGCTTAGGCTAACCCCCAGGCCTGGCTTTTCCTAAATATTGCACAGTACATCATCCTGAGTAGCCTCTTGGAGTGCTGCTTTCCATCAGCACTCAGCAAGTAATCATAGTGGTGAAAGAAATTCCACATTTTAAGCTCTATTAATTTTTTTTAATGATCAAAACTGCTAAAATTCCTATTCTTGTGCCAGGGCATGAGACTTTCTGCACTGATAAAGTTGCAGGGAGAGTCATCCAATCTGAACATGCTTTTCATGTGGCCTGTGGTTATTTTATCAGAGGATTATTTGACATTACAGCCTTTCAATCTTACAGTTTTAAACTTGTCTGGGGAGGGGAAGATTTCTAACTTCCATTTGCCAATGAGGCTACCAAAGGTATATGCTAGGCCAGGCTTTTAAGGTCATTTATTGTGCAATTTTGAATAAACTTGAATTTCTGTCGTTTCCTTTGTCTGTAAAATGGTGATAATACGCAAATACTGTTCTCCTGCAGTGCACTGGGAGAAGTACTTATCCTTAAATGTCAAGCATATATCAATGGCACAAAGTACCTTAACCAGATTAGAGGTTATTCACCAGACCGACGCACTAAATAGATGGGGCAAAAGTACTTCTATCCAAAAGTATTATTAAACCTTCTTGGCTTTGCTTCTGCTGATAAATGAGTTTATTTTAAGAAGGATATTATGTTGTAGCCTGCATTATCTTTTGGTGAGTCTTAACTTTTTTTCTCTTCTATTAACTTTGAGATTTGAAATGCAACTTACTTGAGCAATTACATGGTGTCTCATGTGAAATACTGAGACTGTTGCAACCTTCTGCAACCCAGAGTGTCTTGCCAAGGCAGAGCCTTTGTATGTAACATTTCCCTTCCTCCCTTTTCCAGATCAACACTTGATTGAAAATCAAAGTTGATTGTGTTGCTAGTTTGAAAGTGTTCATCTGCATTAATTCTCATGTGTTGTGTTTTGGGTTTTTGAAGTAGGTTCTTTTTTGTAATGCATGTGAAAGATTTCCTGACTCTTGCTATGCAGTGACTTTAAGAATTACATTTTAAAAGAGAATGAATGTCTTGAAAAGACTGTTTATGTCCTAAAATACCCTATGTGGATTATAGCATGATATTTTTGAAAAGCATTTTTTTTGTATTTCAAAACAAGCAAACCAGATAAGCCTGCTTTTGGCATGAAAAGAAGTGATTTATTTTTTTCTTTTGGCTTTGTTTTTTGCTTTGGTTTTGCTCTTCTAACCAGATAAGTATATCTGCTTTTATCTGGTTATACATGAACACAGCTTTCCACTTTAAGTCACTCAGTAATGTCAAAGGTATTGTTGGAATGAGTCTTCAGAGTTGTGTCTGTGCGAATTTTGTTATGCAGCCTTTCTCCTGGGAATGTCACCTCAGATACGGTCATCTCCAATTCTAACCTTCGCCCAGTGATCCATTCTGCCAAGAAAACAGGCTGCTCTTCTTACTTTCCTATTTTTGTGTCTGTATGTGTGTGTATTTTCTTCAGAAAGCCAAACTTGGGCCAGCTGGTAACAAAGTGATAACTCCAACAGAAGACAAGAACTCAAATGTGCCATCCAACAATCTGGACAGGGTGAAGCTGACAGATTTCAACTTTCTCATGGTTCTTGGGAAGGGCAGCTTTGGGAAGGTAGGAATGCTTGATAACTATTCTACTTGCACTCCTTTTTCTTTTTTTTTTCTTTTTTTTTTTCCCCTTGAAGGTGAATGAATGAGTAATTCTCTAAGAAACAAAATCCAGAGTCAGAAGGATGTGCATTTTTAAGGGAAGATTTCCTTTTCCTTTTAAGGAAGTCTCCTTTTCTGGCTTTACTACCTAGGTCACTCTGACAGTGCTGAAAGTCACCAACATTAGTAAGGCTGAATATTGGGGAAAAAAACAGGAATAGTGTGTGTGTGTGTGTATATATTTGAAATCTGTTAGTCAAAAGAAAGGACTGTTATTTTTCTGTCTGCTTGAACAACCACACCTATGATCAAGTGCCCTTTACTGAAGAAGTCACCTGGGACTTAACATTTTATCAGCCCTTTGGCGATGTGCCTGAGATTAACCAGAGGGTTTTGGCACAGGCTTTGTCTGAAATGACTGGTACAGCTCATTGCAGTAGGTGAGTAATGATGGTATTTTAGGAGTTTTGATCAACTTAATCTCTACCAATAAAGGGAAGAGCTGGATTGCCATCTATACAAATCTTTGGGCATATGAGTCACCTTCCCTCCTTGGTGGTAGGAAGATTTTCACCCTGTTGTTTCTCTGTGTGCAGGTGATGCTGGCAGACAGGAAGGAGACAGAGGAGCTCTATGCAATCAAAATACTTAAAAAAGATGTGGTGATTCAGGATGATGATGTGGAATGTACAATGGTTGAAAAACGAGTCCTGGCGTTGCAAGACAAACCACCCTTCCTGACACAGCTTCACTCCTGTTTCCAAACAGTTGTACGTGAGCTCTGTCTTTCTTGCCACCCTGATATTTTCCATACCATATGATCATGGATTTTTTCAGCTCAATAACATTTACTGTCATCCATATATATCATAGCTTCTGTGCATAGAAGGTGGTGAAGAAAGAGATACTGCATGTAATTACCCCTTGTATATAAAATACAAAACTTAGGTTTAAAGATTTTTCTTCACAGTAAATTGAAGTAATTCAAGCAGACCAGTGTGACAATTCATAAATTTAATAACATATGCTTTGCTAAATATTAGAGCCTTAAGCTCAGATTCCCAAAGGTTCCTAAATACTTTTAAGGCTCTGAGGACAGTACTTGAAAAGTCTTAATGGCTATTACTGTATCGTGAGGTGATTAGTCGTGTAGTCTGGGAAAAAAAGAGGCTCAGGGGAGACCTCACTTTCTACAACTAGCTGGAAGGAGATTGTAGCAAGGTGGGAGACAGTCTTCTTTCCCATGTAACAAGCAATAAGACAAGAGGAAAATGCCTCAAGTTGCCCCAGGGGAGGTTTAGTTTGGAGCTGAGGAACAATTTCTTCCCCACCAGGTTTGTCCCTACCCCTGGAGGGGCTTCAAAGTCATGTATGTGTGGTGCTGAGGGACATGGTGTAGCGGTGACCTGGCAGTGCTGGGGGAAAGGCTGGACTTGATGATCTTAAATTGTTCCAACCAGAACAACTCTATGATTCTACATTAGTGACTTTTTTTTTTTCCATAATCAATGCATATCTAATATTTTCTATCATGTATTTACATGTGTCTTTAATACTTTCTTCTAGGACCGTCTGTATTTTGTGATGGAGTATGTGAATGGTGGTGATCTCATGTATCACATTCAGCAAGTAGGAAAATTCAAGGAGCCACAAGCAGTGTGAGTGTTCACGTTTGTATATCTAAATCATGTCATCATCTTAATTTTACAGCATAAGAGGATTAGGTTTCTTCTCCTTCCCAGGTTCAGTATGAAGTCTAGGCTGGCCTTTTTTTGTTGTATTTCTTAAGGCCTAAAAGCTGAAGTTTATGTAAAAAGTGTTGTTTGTGCACATAGACCAAAGGGAACTGTGCCTTTTTATTTAAAAATACAGCACGAACAAAGGCATGCAATGCCTGCTTTCAAAGTGACAAGAATTTAAACAAGGCAACAGGAAATTAAAGATGTTACTTGGTATTCTGGTGTTGTTTTTAAAAGCGAATATAAAAAAAAAAGTGTGAGTAGAACATTTCAGTCTGAATTAATGTTACAGGGAATGGCAATGCAAATAGACTCAGGATTGCAATGTAAATTGTAGTTTATACAGGATACATCCACAGTAGAGCTTATAAGAATTTCTGTGATCCTATTTTTTTTATAGAAGTTTTATTTTTGAGGATTTAAATGCTTAGAAATTTTTTATATACGTGATCTTTTCTAAGTTGTGTGTTTGAAGTGTCAGTGAGCAACTGATAATGATTTGTAGTGTGTTCAAATGTGAACAGATCCATCAGTCCCGTTTTAGTTACGCTTCCAACAGCTCATCATCATTTATTAGTGTTTCATAAATCATTTACCAATGAAACTTTAAAATCGAGCGTGACCAACTGTTTTAAGAATTCAGCTAACATAATTTCTCCTTCCAATTTAAATAACCAGGGTTTGTTTAAAAGAGAGGCTTCTAAATATAAGTATTTGGGATATGGAACAAAAATTTCAACAACTTGCTGAATAAAAACTAGATGGTGTCAAATCATCCCTGACTCCCAGCTAATGTAACCTGCCAACACCCATTGAAAACCATGGTGCTTCATGACAGCTTATGCCTGTGGAGCATCTTCCAGCACACATGTTCCCAAACACCTCTGATCAAGGGTTTCAGAGCTGAGTTTTGAGCTTTCCTTTCCCTTATGCCAGCCTACAAATTAATCTCATCTTTAAATAATCCTCCTGCATATAATCTGCACAGTACCATGGCAACTGGCTTCAAACATCCATCGATCTTATATATCTTTTAAATGCATTCAGCAGTTATAGTTTATGTGGTAATCATTTCAATTAGCTTATGTAATTAGTCTATTAACAGCCTGTATAGAGGAATACTATTTCTGCAAATTATTTCATTCCATATGAATTGCAGTGTAAATTGGGCCACATTCTGAATTCAGCATTGATGTGTGATTAGAGATAATGACCTTTGCAGGCAGAGTTAGATCAGTGCAGTAAAATATTGTGCTCCACTGCACCAGTTTTGGGGGATTTTGGGAGACATTTTAATTATTTTTTTTTTTAATCTGCATTATTTTATTGACAAATACTTGAAATGTGTCTGTTGAAGTCAAGTTGAAGTAAAGCATCTTTCATGTCATCTGCCTGTAATATGTTTTATATTTTAGTATCTAGATACACACTATATATCATACATTCTGTATGCTGTTTCACTATCATTCTTTATCATGATACATTTCCAAAATATTTTGACAAAAGGAAATCATGAGGCAGTAAGAAATCTGTTGGTTTTTTTCCATACAGGTTCTATGCAGCTGAGATCTCAGTTGGGTTATTCTTTCTCCATAACAGAGGGATCATTTATAGGTGAGTATAATCTGACATAAGTAATTTCTGAGCTATTTTCAAAACAAAGCATCAGTTTCTTTAAGATTTCAGTGTGTTTTTAAAACATTTTATAAAAGGCAACCACTGTCATGTTCATTTGTTTGTGTTGGTGCTGGTGCACAAGAAACCAAAGCCACTGCTTTGCCTGAACTTTTCTGATGTCCTTGCTCTGCCCAACTCAACTGACAACTCTTGAAAATGTAAAACATCATCTTGTGCATTCTTCTGTGATGTTTAATAGTTTTACACTTTTGGAAGTCTCAGTGTGAGTGTGCTCATGGTCATATACAGCTTTCTCTCATTAATTATCCAGTTTCAGGGTTTATGGGTGTTCTTACCTAGCTGCAGTGAGGTGCTCAGCTCTCCAGGCTGTTGACTGCCATGCATGTGCTCCCGTGTCCCCTCTGCCCCCAAAAGAACTACACATGTTCCTCACCTCAGAAGTAGATAAGTTGGCCCTAGTTGATCCTAAACATTAACATTAAATTACTGTGATTCTTCATAGAGATCTGAAATTAGATAATGTGATGTTGGATTCAGAAGGACACATTAAAATTGCTGATTTTGGAATGTGCAAAGAACATATGTTGGATGGAGTAACAACCAGGACCTTCTGTGGCACTCCAGACTACATTGCACCAGAGGTAAATATTTACCATTTCAAGAACCTTTTAGTCTCTGAAGTGAAAATTGTCACTACACAGGTCTCACACCACCAAGTTTTGATAGCTGGATACTCTGTGGATGGTACCATTCATATTCCTGCACATATCTTTAATAACTTTGTGTATTATTACAATATTATCAATAAGACTTCACAATTTTTAAATATATCTGATTGATTGAAAACCTAACTTTTAATGTGACACAGTGCTTCATATTTTCTTCTTACTAGCAGATGACTGAAAAAACTGGATCACCACCTTCTGCTTTCAAATCTGTAGCCTGGAACTGTTATCATACTAAACTTTGTGATTCAATTTGTGAAGTCATGGAGAGTTCATGGGCATTGTTGAGGTTGTTGACAAGGTCAGCAAACATTTTATGAGGAGCAAACATAGCTTCTTTAATGTATTTCCCTATAAGTTCACAGAGCTGACACAACCCATGTGTTTAAAGGATTGTTTGGCATTTTCAGGAAATGACAAAACACTCGTTGCTTTTTGGGAATTCATGAGGTCTTGAAGTTTTTCGTCCCTGCAAAACTACTTGAGTCTTTTCCAGGTCACATCTTGCAGATGTTTCAGAGGTGTCATGAGTGACTTCTCTTCACCTCAGGAAAGCTCCAGTCACTGAAAGCCTGAATGATGCTACAAGAGCAGGGCATGAATGGAGTTGACACAATAAAGTCTTGATTTGCCTTGAGTTTTCTGTGACTTGGCAATATCTGTGCTGCATTCAAGCCACTAAAAATCACATTCAAGCACAAACTTTAACTGCAGCAGGTCTAAAATGAAAATGTGATCATGAGGAACACAGTTCTACTTTAAGGCACTGTGATAAATAAGAGCTTAGAGTTCAGATTTTTTGTCTGGATATGATTTGTGTGTCAGCAGCTTAGGTATAAAACATTAAAAACAAGCACATGTGGTGATTTGGAAATGATTCAAATATATGAATCTCAAAATCTGGTATGTGTGCACACTGAGCTCTCAAGAGTCTCGAGTTGTTTGGCTGCAAATTGGATGCAAGAGGCTGTATCTGGATCCAAGCTCCTCAGTGTTTCACTGAGTGCTGGGCAGGAGGCAGCTCTGGCTGGAACATTTCTGGCTGTAATTAAATGTTTGTTGGAATATGAGAGATTTATACATGGGCAAGTAAATTAGTGTCGAAGGTGAATTTTGTCATCTCTGTGAAACTGGGATGAAAAGCAGTTTGTTTTTACCCGGTTGCTAATTCATGCTTTTCAGAGTGAAATATTGGATAGTATTAAAACTTTTTTTTTCTTTTACTCTCCAAAAATTGCTGTTACTTGCAGCAGGATATTGGAACAACCAGAGCAGTGTTTCATTTTCTCCTATCAAAACATAAATTAAGCTAATATTACAAATTAAAAAGTGTCCTTTCTGTGGCAATAGTCTTGTGCCAGTTAACACCAAGGAACACGTTGTCAGTGCCAAAATGCTCAGTATGGGTCAGTGTTGGAATGATTTCTTTTACTTTATTTGGAAATTTCATATAAAGAAATAAAGTTTTTACCAAAGTGTTCAGTAACTGGGAGGAAATGAATCTTTCTACTGTCTTACAGACAGATACTATTTTTTTTTTTTAGCTGGCTGATTTTCTTTCATTTCTGAAGACATTATTGTGACTGGCAGATTGCTAACTAGGTCTGTGGTAAACTTCAAAGTAAGGTTCATGTTTTTCTTGCAGGAGCATTTCAGCACGTTTCCATGGGCTAAAATTTGTCAATTTATAATAGATTATAATGAGGATACATTTGCACAGTGCCATCCCCTGCTGGGTGGAGATAAAGGAACTAAACCTGAGTAAACCATTGCAGGTATTGAGAGTAGAGTAATCCTGGGAGCATGTTGCACTCAGAGAATCAGCTCTTTTCATCAGTATTTGGGAAAGAATGTTGTACTTTGGTGTACTGTAGAATAATGCTTTCCTTTTTAAATGATTGGGGAAGTTAGCATTTGTTATTGCTTAGGTGTATGACACACTAGAATAAATATCCAGTTTGTTATGCTGTGCAGTTTGAGAAATGTGCAGAGGTTAAACGTGTAGGATCCCAGATTTGACCACATCTGCCAGGCAGAAAGTGGTTATCTAATAAAGACTATTTATTGATGCACTGAACTTAGATATTTATGGTCAGAGTGGTCAAATAGCTGTGAAATCAATTAATATTTTGTATTTCCTTGACCAGTCAAGAGAGACAGAAGGAAATGGATGTCAAGAGGATTAGTGGGAAGGAATTCTGCCAGCACAGCCTGCTGCTTGTGGTGCAGCACTGAACCCCATCAGCACCCCTGCAGCAGCCAGAGCACTGGTCTTGAATCCCAGAAGAATTTAAATTAGAAATTCCATTTCCCTTCTCCTCTATTTAATAGCCTCAAAGCTTTAAGTTCTAACCTTGCATTTGCTGGGATTGTGAGAGGCCAATAGGTATTACAGAGGTTTGGAAAGTATACATTTGACTGTTTCTTGCACTAGTGATATTTATTTCTTTTAATAACTGGATTTTAACTTTTCCAGTAGACATAAGATACATTCACAAAAGAGTTTCTGTCTTGCCTCCGGGATAAAATCTTTTCCTCCCAACTGACTACCAGCTGCAAACTGCAGTGATCTAAAGATTCCTACAAATTGCTGGTATTAATCTCTGTGCCTTCCTTGGAGGCAAAATGGGGCAAAAAAAGGAAAAAAAAGCAATCAACATTCCTCTGCCAGTTCGGCTTGATGAGAGAAATTCCTCCTGAGCTCTCAAATCTACGGAACCTGAAAAGGCAGAGCTCTTAACACATGGTAGTAGATAGGTAAAAGGGGATTTTTGGGATGCAAAAGGAGACGAGAAAGAGAATCATCTCAATTAATGATGGAGAAGGAGAGGTTCCTATCAATTTTCCACTCCTCCCTGTCTACTGGGCCAGAGCAGAGGATCCCAGCTGGAGGACCAAGCAGAGTTCCTGCCTGGGGGTGGGTACAGTTCTGGGCACACGAGCTCCCTCACTGCTCTGTGGGTCTGCTCTGCACACTGCAGTGAGACTGGAGATCATGTCAATATACCCCTCTCTGTCCCAAAAGACACCAAAATCAGTGCATGCAGATAAGATTATTTTGGCAGCTGCTGCCAGGCAGCCAGTGATGGCTTCGAGTGAAGCCAGTGGGTAATAAATGATGATTTCTGGATGAGGAGGAGGGAACTACTGAAAATACATTTAGAACTTGCTGACTTTGTACCAATGCATGTTTGACTGTACACTGAAGACTCATCTGCTTCCTCCCACGTGTCATTCCTTCCTTGAAGTGAGTGTTCTTTCCTCTCGTTTACATTTCTCAATTAATGCCTTGAATAGCTGCCAATATTATGAGTGTAACTGCCAGGTTCCATGCATGACACCCAGGTTGGTGTATGAACGTGGCAGGGTGATTGCTTTTCTGGGTTTCACTTGCATTGCATCCTTACCAGGATTAAGCTGGTGATGCAGATTTGGTGTATTTAATTCGGATTAAAGGAAAAAAGCCTCCACTGTACAGCAGCAGATGCTGACAGTAACACCTTTCCCTACGTTGCAATAGGTTCAGTAAAAAAAGTGGATTTATTTCATTTACAGTGAGACCTTTCCAGTCTTGATGTCCACCTTTATTTCTCCAGTCCCAGTCCTTCCTTGTTGACTGGTTCAGACAAGTGAGGTGGGTACCAGCTCAGAGGGGGCCCTGGTCTGTTTGTCAGGTGTTGCTGCTGCTGCTGGCACGTGGCATCAAATAGGACAAAAATTTTAGTGACTGACCATATGTTAGGGTAAATGAAACAGCTTTTTCATGTTAATTCTGTCTCTCTTGATGATTGCATCTCTCACAAAGGCAGATATAATTGGGGCAGATTATACTGGCTGATGAGAATGCTGTTTAGTGGACAATCCAGTCTTGACTCACCTCTTGCTGGATGAACAAACAGCATCACTGAGTCTGTGCTTTGTTCCATCTTTCAGTTCATCACATTGTATTGCCATATTTAAAAGATTTCCTCTCCTCAGTAATCCCATCAAGCTCTTTCACAACAGGGAGAGGAGCAGTCTGTGGCCTGCTGGACAGACCTGACTGACAGGTTGAGAACCATGGTGGTGGAGCAGCATTTTCTTTCTCACTACTATAGATCCATCTTTTTCTCCTTTGCTAATTGAAATGAATTGTTCCTACCAAAACCACTTAGATGAAACACATTTGTTATACAAAATATTCTACTCTTATAAATTAATGACCTTCTGAAAAATACCCTTTTTCTTTTTGATAAAAAATAAATGTTTTCCATAAGGCAAGGAGAGGTTGTCAGAGAAGGGGTGAGGATGAAAAGTTTTCTCATTTTCTTTGTGTAAGGGCCAGTGTTCTTCTGAATGAACTTTTGAAAGTTTTTGGTATTTCAAGAAGCACCATTGATTCCAGCAGGCCTCTGGGAACTTCTGGTGGTAGAAATTAAAGAGAGGGTAATCAAGTGTGTCAACCACTATAATATGAAATAAATGTCCCAAATATATATTGTAAAGCCCATTGGACTGATAAAGGACAAGTAATGAAGAATTGCCTTTATATAGGACGTTCCAGCTGAGAATCTTGTTATTACCTCTCGTTGTGTAATATGGTTCAGAAGTGTGATTGATTTTGAAATCCTTTGCTTAGAAACATTACAGTAATTTTTAATTCATATGCTGCTGTTATTCCAGGCAAGAACTTATATATATATTTTAGGAAGCCCTGCTTTATTGAACTGGTGACTCACTATTTTCCTGAGAAGCTACAGAACTTGCCAGTTCAACTTTTCTTTCAGGAAACTAAAAAATCTGGGATATATGAAGTGTGCTTCTCCTAGCCATTTGTTCTGCAAAAAATAAAGACACGTGGAAGCAGGGAAATAAATGCAAGTCCATCTGCAGTAGTGAGTGCCTCAGTTCTCTGCTTGTCCTAGTGGAGGGGTGCCACTGGGGCTGGAGGCTCTGCTGCTGCCTCCCCTGGTGTGGGTGCACAGCTGCTGGGATGTCCTGCACCCCTTTGTCATTCACAGCATCTCTTCACAGTTATTGAGGAAGGGCTCTGAGAGAACATCTGCACCTCAGAACTCCTCTATAGCATGCCCAAATGCATCTCTTAAATTAATTAGCACTGATCTCTGAAGAGTCCTCAGCTAAAGAAAATGCACAAGGGCACCTGGGTGCTGCTGGCACTTGCAGCAGTTGTGTCAGAACTCAATTTTTGCTTCTGTTGTGAGGCAGGTGAACCTAGAAGATGCAAAATACTTGACATTTCCATTAGGCTGAACAGCAGAAAGCCCTTTCTTTTTGGGGTAGCTGGTATCTAGCTTTATACTAAGAGTATCTTAATCATGCACCTTGGGCACATGTAACTGAGTTTTGCAGGGTTTTGCTTTTTTCTTAAATTTTAATTCCTTTTACAGCAGAACAAAAATATAAATATTGTAAAGAAGGGCTTAATTATTGATAATCTGTAAGTTAAGCAAGTGTCATGATTTCAAGCTTTGACACAAACGGATGAATAACGTTCTTGCCTTGTCTCCTACACTGTGCTGCAGTACTTCCTCCTTTGCCTTCAAATGCACATCTCAGGGCCTCCTAAGAGCCACATTTCCCAAGATACTGGAGTACCAAAAAACGTGGGTGGGTTCAGACTAACATTTGCAAAACAATCCAGCTCCCACTGAAACCAGTGAGCAGCTAGAGTGAGGATTACAGGATTGGCTCTCTGGGCTTTTTCAAGGAAATATGTTGATCTCTGCATGTCACTATAATACGTCACAAGACTGGGTGTTAGTTAACATGGAGTTTTTTTCTTTGCTTTTTGTTTTCTTTGTGTGACTTTGCAGATTATTGCATACCAGCCCTATGGGAAGTCTGTGGATTGGTGGGCGTACGGCGTGCTGCTCTACGAGATGTTAGCTGGCCAGGTAAGAGTTACCCTCCCATGCTCACTGTGACCTCCTTCTGCCTCTCCAAAGCTCTGTTTCAAGGCTCCCTAAAGGGTTAGACCCTTAGAGGGCACAACTGTGGCCTTTCATGCTGACATTGTCTCCTTGCACTCTTGACTGACTCAACAGAGGGTGTATTTAGGCTTTAAGCTCTTTGTATTGCACCCACATAATCAAGCACTGCCTTGGAGTGTGGCTTCTTTGTACTGTAATAACGTGTAAGTAGCCATCTTCAAACCTGAATGGAACACTTGAGCAGGAAAATGCCTGTCAAATGGAAGAAATAGCATTTAGTAGTTTGAAACCACAGGGAAACACAATAAGAGCGTGTGTATGTTCTGCAGTCACAAGAATACAGGTTTTTTGGGTTGTATGTCCTGGGGGTAAAGTGTGGGTCTTGAAATACACTCAGTTACAGACCCCTCATTCTGCACAGCTAATGAGACCCTGCTCTCTGAGTCACTCAAGTAGAAAAGCAACATTGTGCTGCAATAAATGGCAGCTAACTACTGACTTTGAGGAATTCTGTTAGTCTTGAATTAGAAAAGATTTCTGCAGTTGGCTTTCAATGACTGTTAGCTGAAGGTATGCATTTCCTCAGCTTAAACCATGTATTTTTAACAAATGCCTTTGATAGCTTCTGTACAAAATTCCAGTCAACAGCTTAAAAGTTTCTGAAGCGTGGCAGCTGCAGTTGTTAACATTTACAGGCTGCATTGCAACTATTAGTCTTCTGAATGCTTTTAAGAACATGAGATTTACCATTAGGTGAGTCCTGCACAGTGCCTGTACCCTGGGGACGCACCCACAGGCACTTTCCTCATCATTTATATTACAAAATAAAATGCAGCCCTTTCTTGTAATAGTCTCCCCTCCACAGAAGCAGAGTCTCCAGTCATGCCTTATAAAACAAACTGGAGTTTAACTGGAATTAAGTGAGGAATGGATATACCTTAGCACAAGGTAATTGAAAGTGTCAGGCTCCAAATTTCAGCCTTTGAAGTGTTTTGGCTGTCTAGGGCACAGGAGCCTGAAAAACTGATTAAAGATGGCCAGGAAGATAATCTTGCACCCATTCTGTTAACGCGGCTGCCATGCTGGGGGCAGAAATGGGGGCTGGATGCACCTTTCCCCTGAGCCAGTGTGGCCATTGTCATGCCATTTCATAAAAAGTGGGGAATTAAAACAAAAAAAAAAAACAGTAAGTAACTTACCTGTGATTTATTTTCCACAGCCTCCATTTGATGGAGAAGATGAAGATGAACTTTTCCAGTCCATAATGGAGCATAATGTTTCCTATCCAAAATCACTGTCCAAAGAAGCTGTCTCCATCTGCAAGGGGGTGAGAGAGCTGCTTCTTTGTCATTAAGTTCCTTTTTGGCAATCCTTGTGAATAACTAAATTTGTCTAGCTTTGATATGACACTGTAGCATTTTCAAGTGCACCTTCTGTCAGGCAGCCCTAAGCTATATTGTCATGAAGTGCTCATAGCTTGGTGTCACTGGTAAGTATTCAGCTCTTCCTGCTGGGCCCGCTTGTTTTATGGTAAGAACAAATGTCAAAATCAGCAGCTGCCAAGTCCAAAGCTGAATTTATAAACAGGATGATGGTGTGAAACATCTCCACCCACTTTGCCCCAACCCTCAGCAGCACAGCCCAAATTTTCCAGGGCGAGGAGACTTCTCAGCTTGGCTGGATACTAGATACTCCAGTGAGTCCTCAGCCCGGTATGTGTAATGAGAGCAGCAGAGCAGAAGAGTTAATAAGAATCATTTGTTAATGTGGGTAAGGACAAGCTGATGTGGAAATCTTTAGTGTAAATGTAAGGAAGCTGTGGGGAAATCCTGACCCCGTGGTAACCTATGTGCTTAAAATTTATCTCACATTCCAATTTTTTGTATTTATTTATTTATTAGGAAAAGAACAGATTTTACTTCAGGGGATTAGATAGGAAAAAAAATAATTCATTTGACTTTCCTTTGACTCTGTGTGATCCCCTAAAGTCCTGTCAGTGTGCAGCCTTTCCAAACTGCCGTCTGCAAAGCGTTATTTGATGTTTTACACTGATAAAATATCACTGCACTTAGTGTTAGTTTATTTGGTATTTACTTTCTGCCTTTCCTTTGCAACCATTTATGAAGTATTGTACATGAGCTAGATATTAATCCCTTAAGGAAAAATCATCAAGGATAAGAAAAGCTGTTTAGAACAAGAAGATACAAGGAAAGACCACTTTAACATTGGAGCCCATCCCAGTGTAGGCATGCTGGCCAAGACAAACTGAACATGATATATTTTTTTATGTATGTAGTACATGCAGATTGGTGCCTTGTTGTGAAAATGATACATTCAAAGAGCACAGTTTGAACTTGGTCTAATTTCCCTGGTTTCAGCTCTCCCACTCGCTGCTGTTCTGCCATGTGTTTATGCAAAGGGAGGTCAGAAAGCTGGAACTGCATTGCACCACAAGGCTGAAGGGCGAGTCTCTGATACTAACGTGTTCATCATCTGTATTAAACTAACCAGTTAATCCCAAATTTCAGTGAGAATTACACCTAGGCTAAGAAGCCAATATGAGAAAGCTTCTGAACCTTGTAGTCAGCAGTAGCTCAGCAATCCCAGGACTGTTCACCATTGGGCAAGATGAATGTGCCTGCTGTGCTCCTGAAATGGGATTGTCTGCTTCACATCTATTCCACTGCTACAGAGCTCGTTGGGTTTGGTAAATGCAGAAACATCAGAAAAAAATTGAAACTACTAGAATCATTATTCATGTTTTCTTATATCACCTACTGTTAAAGCAAGGGGTTTAGAAGAGCTAACAGAAATGGGGAAGCTGCTGTTCAGCTTGGCACGAGGTGTGATCCCCAGCCCAGTGCACAGCCCCACTTCCCAAAGGCTGCTTAGAGTCACTTTTATTTTAGGTTCAGAATTGGAACCTGATCAACTCAACAGTTGCAGGGAAACTAAAGCGGTACAGCTCAGATTTTAAGAAGGTGTGATGAGCTATCACTCCTAGCAGTATATTAATCATATATAATTTGTAAAAGAGCTTTACAGGGTCCCCATGATACTAGAAGTGGAAGGCTGCATTGATCAGTTCATAATCTACATATCAGTTCAAAAGATTTTGAGGAGCTTGTTAATTAGGGAGCATCTTACTGTTTCTAAGTGTGCAATACTGGTGGGTTTCAGTTTTTTTCCCCTGCAAGTCTGCTTAATCTGTGCAACTGGATATAATATTGACCACAATGTCATTAAGGATGCAAGAGAGGAAACAGATTAGGTATTGTCAGCTGGATGCCAAGAAATTGTAGATTCTGTAATGAGATGTCTTGAACAAGCCCAGAAAAATGAAATGGAGGGGGGAGGGAGATGTTGTACTTTGTACAGCTTTACTGTATTGGAATTTATTAAGTTTAATTGGTTGTTGAGGTAGGACAGAAGCTGTTCTGGAGATTTATAAGACTGAACTGAAAGACCAAAGGCAAATTTCAGGAGTTGTGAACTAATAGGTTGGCAGGTTGCCCCGGGCACCTCCTGCCCACCCACACCTCCAGCAGCAGCCTCTGCCAAAGGGGAAAAGGTTCTCAAGTGCAAGCCTTAACTTTGCTGCTGGCATGCTGTCACCAGTAATCAAACAAGAAAACTCATCTTCAAAACATAAATTTTAGCTTTTCAAAACGATTTTATAAGCAACCTGCATCTTTAGAAGTGGAGCAAGAGCATCACAATCCAGGGAAAATGTGTCTCACTTTCATTCCAAAGTTAAATTGGATCATTTGATGTTTTTTTTTTCCTAATAGCTAATGACTAAACACCCTGCAAAACGCCTTGGCTGTGGCCTTGAAGGTGAAAGGGACATCAGGGAACATGCTTTCTTCAGGAGAATTGACTGGGAAAAACTGGAGAACAGAGAGATTCAGCCACCTTTCAAACCTAAAGTGGTGAGTGAGATGCCAAGTACTTCCCTCGCTAAATGTGTCTGCACTCATGCTTTTCCAGGGGGTGAGATTAATGCTGGCTTGGTGGTGCTGAGAATCTGGGACACTTCTAAAATAAGGCAATTTGCTTATGGCAGACCAGTCTGTAAATCTGCTAATGTTTTGGCACCCTGTAGCATAACCCAGTGTACTTTGTTCCTTGCAAAAAAAAAGTCTCCCGGGGGTTTGAGTCTTGACTTTGACATCATGCACTGCAGGAGAAGTTGAAAACAGGGAAAATTGGCATATTCATACCAGCCACCTGAGATATGCAATAAATGCAGTTCCTGACTGTCTCCTCTGAACAGCATCTAAAGGCAGTGATTAAAGGTATCTGATTTTTGGGGTGAATTTCCTCCACAGTGGGCTACACAGCACAGGGGGTTGTATTCCCCCTCCTTGAGTGACTGAACCCACATCTGCCAAGTCTGTGAGAATAATCCCTGATTTATTTTTAATGCTTATTACTGGTTTACACATATGCACCTATAGCAATGCTTTGGAAATCCAGACAAGATGCCCTTACCATAAGAACTGTTTGCATAATAAAATTTGAGGAGCTGCATTTGTTGATACAGAATTTCTTTCAGCATGTGTGGTGCTTTATTGACAGGCAAAGAATATTGCACACAAGAAGACAAGCTTTCAGGAACAGCTGTAAATGGTCATGTCCTAACACGGACTCTTTAGCACATCTCTTGTTTTTATTGAGATGAGTAGCTGGCTGTAGCACGGCAGGTACAGGATCTCTGGCCTGTGTACTGATTTATTTACCAATATAGACCTATTGGTCTGTGCACTGATTTATTTAGCAGTACAGACCATTGGGGTATCACAAACTAATGAACAGAGGGAGCCCACTACCTGAATATATTCCCCTCTTTTTCCATACAATTGTCTTTTTCACATCACTAGGAGGAGAGTTGTGTGCTGAGAAGAGTATTTTGTGATTTCATACACACCCTTTTCATATGGGGTGGGTTTTGCACTCAGCAAAGGGTGGAAATAAGGAAAGAACGTGTGGTGCTGCCAACCCTGCCCAGCCCGTCCCCAGAGCTGTCTGCCCAAAGGGGAGCTGCAGCTCTTTAAGTCATATTTCATAGAAGATTTTCTTTGCATGCTTCCTGAGTCAAATCTAAAGCTGATTGAAAAGCAAATCTACCTTCATATCTGTAAGTTTTATTAGCTGAAGAAGAGAGTGCTTAGGGTCTTTTTGAAGGTAAAACTAACACTAAAGTGTTAGTGAAGGTACTAAAAGCTTGAAGTGTAATCTGGTTCCATCATAGGACATTTTGTGGCAGATCCTGGCTCCTGTTTAGAGCAGCTGTTCCCTATCTCCATGGTTCTCATGACCTCTTTTGTTTATACAAGCAGCTATTAAAATACAACAAGGTGTATTCACATGGAACCTAACTTTCCCAGATGACAAGAATTTAAAATCCAAGTCAGATATTTATATACCCTATGCATAACGTGTTTATTGTGATTCTATTTATACTGACTGCTTATTGTGATTCTATTTATACTGATTCTAGAAAGCAAAAAACCCACGACCCTTCATCTGTTTGAAGCTATGGATGTATTTATAGGCTTTTTTGGGGGTGGTTTTTTTTACAGAAAACCTTTGTAGGTGCAACTTCTCTAGGAAGTGCACTGCTACAGGAACAATCCTGGTTCTGCATACAAGCATGGTTCTCATTTGAACATGGAGCTGCAGGTTTTGGGTCAGCAGTTGATCAGTTCAGATAAGGTGTTGCCTTCCAGATTGATATTCCACAGGCTAGATGGATTATTTGGCAGGAAAGACATTGTGCTCATATTTGTAAGTGTAGGAGTTCTAGGAGTCCTGTATTTTCAGTTCTGCTCATAAGAGTAGTGCTACTTTTTAATGTGAAACAAAGATGTAATTGAAGATGCAAATTTCTTGATTAATTATATTTGCACCCAAAAATTACTCAGATTTCATGAGCTGTGCCTCTACTAGTACAAGCAATAGTGAGAGACCTAACAGAGACAAGGAGTTTGGTTTCAATGTACAGCTTGTTCGTATACATCCCACTTGCTGAAAAAAGGAGGAAAACAAAGAGAGAAAAATATGACGGATTTTTTTTTTTCAGCTTTTTTTTCTGTTTTTTCTTGTTTTCTTGCAGTGTGGCAAAGGTGCTGAAAACTTTGATAAGTTCTTTACACGAGGACAGCCGGTGTTGACACCTCCGGATCAGCTGGTCATTGCTAACATAGACCAAACAGATTTTGAAGGGTTCTCTTACGTCAACCCCCAGTTCGTACACCCCCTTTTACAAAATGTAGCATGAAACAGCAGAAGGGGAACAAATCCCACAGTGGGGAACGGGCCTTAACCCTACCATTTTTAGGCTTTTGCCTTGTCGATTCCATTTGGGCCTGGAAATTGTAGGGTTAGAAAGTGTAAGATGAAAGGGCCACTTAGGATTTGGGCTTTGGAACAGCAATGTTGTCTTAACGGGAGGTAAATCAGTGTACGGTGCCCACTTACTCCTGTAGAAGTCACCACTGACTTGTCTAAACTTACCCATTTTTTGGTACGTTATATACTTTTTTAACTTCCCACTGTCCTTTTGCTCCCTTTTTGCACTTTCCTGTGTGAGAAATAATCTAACACGTGGTCTGAAAACAAAAAGAAAGCCAACCTTGACTCTTGAGTCCTTCGGTGGAGATGCTGGGAGGTGGGAGCAGGGGGCCTGGAGGGACCACTCCTCCCCGCTCTGCCCGGTGACTTCGGGGAGCTCAGCAGCACCAGAGACTGGAATGGCAGCAGCACCAGGGAGGAGAGGCATTGCAGAAACATGGTTGGAAGGACTTGTTTCAAAAATATGAGAGAAACGAGTTGGGAGTGGGTGGGAGGTGGGGACAAAATCAAATTAGACCCTGAGGCTTTGTGATCCTGTAAGCAGCACCAAGGTTAAACACTCTTCAGCAGTGGCCAGACCTCTAGGATCTTTGCTAAGTAGCGTGTGATAAACTCAAGGGTGAAATTTTGTCTTTAATAATAATATTAGTAATAATTTTAATAATATTTTTGTGAATTTTAATCTCCATGAGATTATTCTGTGATCCAGGGTGCCGTTGTTTGTTCAGTTAATTTAATTTACACCACTCCTCAAGTTTACTGTTAACTGGTTCTCATATCAATATTTTACTATGAAATTTGTTAACCTGGAATGTCAAACAAAACTGTAACCCCTTAAATCTTATTTACATGTGTTTATTTATAGTCTGCAGCATAGGGCAGTAATCGAAGTAAACATTATGTATACAAAATTAACATAAAATGCAGCCTCAAGTGACTTCCTGATTTCTCCAGAATAACTCATGAAAATCAAGTGAGATTTAGTCTTAAATTAATCCATTTTAATTCAGAAAACTTTGGGCTGTAGAATAATCAAGCCTGAAAGAAGCAGCACCTAAAACCTGTTTTATTGATAGAAAGGAATTTAATACATTTTACATATGCTTCATGCAATGAATTTTGCATGTGTAGTAATAACTCTTAATAATAAGGGTTAATAATAAGCAGAACTATATTATTGACGTAATCATATCAAGCATAAAGAGTATTATAAAAATTTTATAAAACAAATTGTGCTTTATTTGTGGAGTTCTTGTTCTGAATGACATCGTTTAGATTTAGCTAAATGTTTATTGATCTTGTTTTAGTTTTTACTTTAGGTTTTGGATATTGTTAACAGCTTAGGGTATAATCTTTTTTTTTAAAAAAAAGGTAGATCTACTTTTAAACAATAATTGCTACCTGCAGGTTTTATACGAGGTTCAATTAGGCTTTCATTTCATGTCTGCTTATGACTTTACAGAGAAGGAAGTAGAGTTTATTTGCAATGATGAACACTGTCATTAATGCAATCTTCTCCTCTCCTATCACTTAGAGAAAAAGAATTGGTATTTCCTCTTACAACTTTCCAGAAGATATTAAGTCAAATATCAGTAAATATTTTTGTGCATATTTTGATTTTGTAACAGCATGTAAAACAGTAGTCTGTGCATTTTCTTTTTTTTTCCCTTCTGCCTTGTTACTGTTCTCAGCCATAGGCACTTTTTGTCTGTCAGATGTGCATGAGGATGCCAGAAGCATGATGTCTCTGTTGCTGCATGCAGACTGATTACAATTTTTCCAGCATGTAAACATATTCAAAAAAAAGTAAGATATTTGCCATAAAGGACTTAAATTTATACTACAATATGTAACTTGGGGGAAGGGAGGGGGGGGGATCTACTTTCTAGTCACCTTTTATGACAATAAAACATGGAACCTGTGCCAAAGATTCTGTTAGGAAGACCCAATCCTGCAAATTGGTAGCCAAGTAGATGGGTTTGACTTACAGGGCTGACCCATGGGGGGCTGGGACAGTTTTTTGAGTGAAACATGGTTAGATGCAAACAACTGTCAAGCTTCTGCACCTGGGTGCCCCCAGAAGCCATATTTTTGGTGCTTAGCACACACGACTGCAGCACTCCAGAGGTTTGACTTTTGCCCTGTTGTGGTCCTTTTGCAGCCCCAGCTCCAAGCGAGGAGCATCTCCCCAGGTAAGAGTGAGCAGGATTTAGTGAGTGAACAGGACAATTCTGAGTATGGCAAAACACACCACTAACGAGGGGTGCTGGCCAACTAGCAAGAGCTCAGATTGTGGCCTAAATAAACAGAACTCCCAATTTTTAAAACAGTTTAGGAGTATCATTTTTAAACCATTCTGTGTCAAATAGGTTGTCAGCCAAGTCTGGGAGTTTGTTCTCTTCTTTGTATATTATATACTTTCAAAATTATGGTATTCACCATAAAACATGTGGACTGGTGCAGCGTTCATGACTATTTATGTTTGCCTGAATATTATTAGCCTGACATAGTTTAGGGAAATCTGAGTATCATGCTGTAGAAGATAATAGATTCAACAGATTCCTGAGGCTCAGATTTTTAATAATTAGGGGGCTCTCAAGTAAATCTGTGTTTTTAAGAACATGATGTGAAAAAGAGTCTTTTGAGAAAGGAAAATACTGGGAGAAGAACCAGCACACAGGGTTTGGGAGTAAGAAAAGCAGCACAGGGGCAGAACTGAACTGAGCCAGAAACAGGCAGGAGATCCTGTGGGCAGACGTTCCCAAACCATTCTGATGTTCCTGATGAAATATCAATTGCACAGGGAAGTTCCACTGCAGGCAGGTGTTGCTGGCACAGGGTGGTGGTTGGTGCTGTTCACACCAGAACATGGCATTAAGAGCTGGTCCAACATTTGGACAGAGCTGCTCATTTTTTGGCTATTCTCATAAACAGTTTCTTAGGCACTTGCATTTGCTCCCCAGTTTTTCTGATGTAGAAGCAGAAATTCCTCTTTAACGTTGTTACCTCAAGTCCCTGGGCTTGCCACGTGTCGTGTCATGTTCTGCAGGTGTCTGTAACGCTTGCAAAAAGGTACTGTGAACTCCTGCAGGATGCAGGAGCAAGGCAGGGCTGTCTAAGCAAGGACTGACGACTTGTGTTACTCCTCACTGCTCTGCCTGATGCACTCGCACGGGAACACTCCCCCTTGGCCCAGCCCTTTAGTGAGAGCTGCAGGTGCTCTGCTGATCATCCTGGCCTTTCTAAGGGCAAGTAAAACCTTATCTAGCAAGCATTTTCATGCCTTTTTAAATACAGATGTTATTTATGTCATATTTTTCACAAGATCTGGTTTTCTGTAGAACATGGATCAACAGAGGGAGAAGCATTAGAGCTGCTTTTCTTTCACTGCTGTTCAGTAGCAACCACAATCCAAACTCCCATGTTATTACAAAGATTTCTAGAAGTCAATCTGAAAATGATGATGCACTGGAGCTGAGGTGGAAGTTTTGGGAGCTGTGTTTCCATCCTACGTGCACTCAAGACCTTTGGGGATCTGGAGAAGGGTTCCTGCCAAGGGAGGCACAGCTCTGCCATGTAAAACTTCTAAGCAGTTTTCAGGGACTAAATGGGTCTTAACGGGCTCCTAGGCAAATTTCTTCATTATTCTGTCATCTGGGTGTTTTTATCCACCTTTGAGTCACTTCAGGAGGGTGGTGGGTTTCCAGGACAGCCAATTCACCCACTGGGCAGTCTCAGTGCTCTTAGCAAGGACTGCACCTATATGAGAAGGAGAGAGCACATTCCCATAATAAAATACTTCCCCTTAATCCAATTTAGAGGAGAAATGCAATTTAGCTTTCTGATCCTTCATTCTTTCCAGAAACACAATTGAATTTCCTTTTACAAACTGAAAAAAAGTTCTTCTGGAAGTCAGCTGTTAGTTTGAAAGAAACTCATCATGTCTAAATGCTGTTGACCTTTGAAATCCATCCTGTCTTTTGGGGTGAATTCAATTGAATAATGCTGGGCTGCTGTGAAATTAATAAGGTCAAGTGTGAGAGGAACTTGTCTTGTAGCTGGAAAGATGACGTGTCCAAGGGCCACACTGGGTGGTACCACTTGAAAAGTCTGTTTTCTTAGTCAGTGCATCCTGCTGCAATCCTGGTTAAATGCCACAGGAGCCACGTGCTGTTAGCAGGGAGTGAAGATCCTTCTTATTAAGCCAAACAAATTATTGGAAGTAATAAGAATCCAAGAATAAAGCTTTGATATGAATAGAAAGTATATTTACAGGATCGAGTTTACAGTGGGCTTTCAGACCTGCCATGCAAGTTCTGGAAATACTGAATGTGAATTTCAGTTCTTTTAATCATTAGCATAAATTATTGTACATTTGTTTAGTCTCTTTGGAAACAGGAGTGTCTGCTGCAGACGACCTGTTCCCTGAGTGCTGTTCCATAGGTAGGCACCGAGCTGCCAGGCAGATGAAAAGTAGACAAGCTAAAGCACTTTTTTCCTTGGCCCCTCACTCTTAGGTGGGATCTGAAATAGTGCAGTTGAAGAATTACAGAAGAATTGACTCCATAAACATGGATGATTTCCCACCAACCAGTAACTGTGCCAGTATTGGTAATTAAATAGCCTTATAATGAATAATCATCATGCACTACAGCCCTTCTGTTCCTAGGAAAACCGAGAGAGAGAGAGAGAGGGCAAGTTATTAAACTCTCTGCCTCAGTTACCTCATCTGTAAAATGGGGGTAATAATACTTACTTGCCTCACTGGGAGGTGTGAGGACTTCTTAGGTAGTGTTTCTAATACACTTTTAACCTGAAAAGAGTTGTGTAAGTATTATTATAACTTTTAATATCAAATCAGCGTATTCGACTCGCATGGTATGGCTGGATATACCATGTTATTTCTACTTTTTTATAGAACTTTAATAATTCTGCTGAAGCCATTTAAAGAGAAATAAAATGAGATCTGATAGGTTTCTTACAGAATCTGGAAGTCCAGCTTTTGTTACCTGGGGTCAGGGTGTGGTGGGGAGTGATGCTTGCTGATTGTGTAGGTCAGCTGCACTTACCTCTTCTCCATTTACTGAGATTTCTATGTGCAATTTGAAGATTCCATGTGAATGGAAGTCTTAACAGAACTGATTATTGTAGAGTGAGATTCCCTATGGGTAAGTAAAAGTCAGCACAGCCGTTTTCTAGTAATGTTTATACAGCCTCCTATTGAAGGAGAAGTGATATTCTTTATGCAGCTGGTCCATCCGTGACAGGTTTACTCCGTTGCTATTTTAATGTGTCCTGTATCTTCATGCTTTTCTTTTCCTTGTGTGTGACACTATAGTTCAAATTTAAAAGAAAACTCTCCTAGAAGCTGTGATTTTTCTTCCACTGATGTCAGTCAACCAAAAAAAAACCCCAAAATCAGCAGCCTGTTAATAATTGTCAACAGGGATGTGCAGGACGAGAAGCAGCAGCACTGATAAGAGCCCAGCCTGTGTCCCCTGAGGCTCATGTCTCACTTCAGGGCACACTGGACAGTCTACAGCTGAGGTTATAACCATGAGCTGGTGACAGGAACGCTTTAATGGAAAGCAAAATTATGTTTCTAATCTTTATAAACCTTTCCCTAAGAGCTATTGGAGTTGTATTTATTTTGCTTGTGTGGGAACCCTGAGAGGTGACGCTGCTGCTGGCTCCGACCTTCCAGAGCTTCGTGTGCTCCTGGCTTGGCCTTCCCAGGCAACCAGTGGAACCACCACGTGCCTGGAGCTCGCTGGGTACTTGGTGCTTGCTGGAGCCAAGAGCATGGTGTCTGGCACCTGGCAGCTCTAAGCCTAAAGCCCAATCCAGCAAAATCTTCTGTGCTCATGCCCGCTGCCGTTGGGCAGAGACGGGGCTTGGAGCAGCAGAGCTTCACACCCTGCAGAAGTCAGGGGATTGGCACCCTCGGGTGCCTGGCTGACTTGGAGCAGAAAAAAAAAACACATTCTTGGAGTGATAATATGAATTTAATCCATGGGTTGTTGACCCATCTTGGTCCTATGCTGTTGACCCACAAGCTCTTTCATTTGTTCTGTCCTGCTATTAAAAAAAATGCAAGAAAAATTGTTTCAATGAAGTGAAGCTCTTCTAAAATCATGCCTTTCCCAACACGTGGGTGGGGTTGCACCACAACACAGAGCACTCTTGAAACTTTTAACTGGTTGCGTGTTACTTTCATTTTACCTTTTTTTAAACAAGGAGTGATCCCACCTTGAGCTCCGTATTTTCTATTATTATTTGAAGACCTGAATTCTGTATTTATAAAGAGGAGAACGTTATTTTCTTACCATTTATCTGCAAGATGCTACCAGAAAATTTGGAGAGGCCATTCATTCTTCAAAAAAATAAAATAAAAAAAATCATTGAAGGTATTGTGGGCAAGACTGATGTATAAATTACAGCAACGTTTTTTTCTTAATTCGCAGTATCTTCAATCTTTGTTTGCATGAAATGCTTTTGTTAAATATTAATTGTAGTTTCAAAGCAAGTGTGTATGAATAAAAATACTGATCATTACTTTTGTGAGAGTTTGGTCTGCCTTTATGAAATTTCACTTCAAATTTGACTCCACAAAGCCCAGAGACTGCAGAGATCACAGCGTGATCAGACCTTGAGTCTCCATTCATACACAGAATGTTAACCTGGGCCCTTTTTTAATTCCTGTTAATAAATCAAGAGAAAAAGAGGCTTATCTGAGGAAAAGACACGGCTGTGAGAGGATTTCAGCATGCTGAGAGGTGTGCAGGCAGCTCTCCAAGCCAGCTGGCCCCTGGCTCCATCTCTGAGCTGCTTCAGGTGTGGCTGCTGCAGGGGGAGAAGCCTCAGGGGTGACAGCAGCTCTCAGGTTGGAGGGTCTGGTTCAGAGCTTGATGTGGGACTTGCTGGTGAAGGGATGCACCCTCCTTCTTCTGAGCAGTTAGACCCCAAGAAAGCTCCAACTTCCCTTTTTCACATCCCTCTGTGCCTGAGCCCCAGATGGTTCATTCCACCCTCTGCCACTTCTTCCTGGGAAAAGGGTTTGTTTTGTGGGGATGAAGGATGCCCAGGGACCCAGCTTTGCTGTGCAGTACCTGGTTTAGCTCTCCTGGAGGAGGGGATTTGACCTCCCCATCCCACCAGCTGTACTCACCTTCAGCCCAGACACTCGCCTCATTTAGGCTGTCATTTTATTTCCAGAATGTGGAGGCAATGTACAAATATTGTGACAACTTGACAGACAACTTCTTTTTCTGGTTGCTCTCAAAAGTACAGAATCTCGTGCTAATTCAGTAATTAGGTTAGTTTAATTTGCAGAAAAGTCTGGCTGCTTTTGCCCAGAGAAATGATTGAAATTAGGTTGGTTTTTTTTTTCATGGAGACAGCACTTCCAGGCTGCTACACACTGCTCAGCCTCCATCTAATGTGCACAGCTTCTCCTGAAGCCCATGGACACGTCTCTTCTCAGGTCTTGAGAGCTTTCTGGGGACCAGAACAGGGGTTAGTGGGGACATCATTGCCCTGAGCTGATGCATGAGCAGAGTCAGTGCAGGAGGAGGGGGGTCCTCAGAGCCCAGTGCTGCCAGACCTGCATCTCCCACCACCTTGGCTGTTTAGACAGGGGCTGAGAGGGATTTCATCCCCTGCTGGTCTTCAGGGCAGACTCAGCTCCCCAGAAATACAACATCTGGATGTTTGGAGCTGTCAAGGCTCCTAATAACTCAGATGATCATTATCAACCAATACAAACAAACTTTGCAGTCTCAATACCAGGCTATTAAGGGAAAACCCCTCACCCTTTTGTAGCTCACCTCAGCTCTGCTTGCCAGTGAAGCTCCTGGGCAGTGGACACACATGTCCCCTGCTATGGTTTAACCAAACCATCAGTGCAGCTAGACAGATGAGAGTCTCTAAACACCCTCTGGACTTGTCCTTGGAGAGAGGCAAGTCTGGCAGAGTGGTGTGTGGGTGGAAAGTTGCTCCAGCCTGACAGGAATATCGGTACCAGGCATCTGAGGAGCTGCTGCTTCTGGAGCACTCTGGCTGTGGGTGGTCCTGCTCCCCTGCTGCCCCAGCCAGGACTGGAGATGGACTCAAACTGTGGCTGTGTTGGAGTTTCTCTAAGTAGGCAACATCAGGCTGGTGGTCCTTGGGAAAATGAAGAGTTAAAGACTTCTGCAGGAGGCTGAATCTCTCCATGCCAGCCTCATCCTGTAGATGAGCATCTCCATCCGGGGTGATTCCAGCACCCAGCACTCAATAAATCACAGCAGCTCCTCGTGGCCACCACCCTCAGCTGAAGGCACGTCCTCCCTCTCCCAGCCCCAGCTTCCATTTAGAGGTTTGGGTATTTGACTTAGAAATCTCAGAATATTTTTACAGACCTGGTATGTGAGTGCAAATATAACCACCTCCTCTGAGAACTGCTAGGGTAGCTAAAATGATGACTGCATTAATTATCACAAGGTAATTATACTTCTGCTCTAGCAAACTTCTCTGCTTGGCCAAAAAAACCCGAAAAAGCCCCATGGAGCCATGGTAAAAAGGAAAGACAAATCACCAGGGCCCAAATCAGGAAAGCTCTGGCCACATAGGAATGGGTTGTCTTCAAAGGGATGTTTTCCCTGACTTCCTCTGTCACTTGTCACCTTCCCAAAGTGATGCCAAGCCCAAAGAAATGGGGATCTGACCAGGAGAACAGACAGTGGCAAGTCTGGACCCCCAGAGTTACCTGCAAGGGTTTCTTTTTTGCTTTTTTGCCTGCTTTTCCCAAAGGAGGAGCGTGGAATGAGGCAGATCTCATGGGAGATGAGTCAATGCTGTCTCCTTCCCAAGGGACTGGCTGCACTTGCTGCCAGGGTGACAGTGTCAGACAGGAGCTGCCACTTCCAGTGTTCATTACTGGTCCCTGAGTCAGTGCTTGACATCTCACCTCAGGAGATGTTGTTGCACAATCTGATGAAGGGGGGGAAGAAATTCCAAAACCAGTTTAAAGTGCAATACCCCAATGAGTGAAAGACAAAAAAAAAGAAAGAAAGAAACCAACCCTGCAATAGAAGCTTGCTTAGAAGTGTTTTAGATCTTATTCTCACCCAACAAGGGTGGCAAAAATCACCCATGTCTTTCTCTGCCACGTCAGAGCCTGTGATTCTCATGCTGGTCGATGGCTCTGTCCCCCTTGGTGCCAGCTTTGTCCCACCCCTGCCCTCCTGCTCCTGTGAGCTCCAGGAGTGTGTGTGGATGGGGATGCTCAGGGGCTGGGGATGCTCGGATGTTTGTAGCAGCATTTCAGTCCAGTTAAATCTCATTTTAAGGACTGAAGTTTTAATAAACTTGTGCTTATTCCCAACTTGCCACTCGCAGGTGGCTCAGAAGCTCAGGTTCCTGGGCAGCCCAGACACAAACCAGTTCCCCAGTTCCCAACCAACGTTTGGTCCACCTCTGTGCTATTTTTCTTTCAGCTTTGAGGGTTTGATCCATCACCACTTATGTCACTCTTCTATTCAGAGCACTTAATAAAACTCAGTGCCTCTAACAGGGAGATTTCCAAATCCATATAAACTTCGTTAAAGCTTCAACATTTTCAGTGACACCTCCAGAAACACTCTTCTTTTAGCAGGATTCTTTTGCTTCTCCTACAAGTGTAATCATGTCTGAGACACTGATTAGATGTGATTTCAGGAAAAATCCTTCAGAAATGGTTTAGAAAAGCAACCAGCAGTAAGTGGAAGTGCAGAAGGAGAGAAAGAGCACAGGCCAACGATGAGAGCATCCCCAAACTCCTTGAATCAGTTCCTGGGCCTTTTGGGATGAGGAATTTAACATTCTTCTGCCTGATTGACCCTAACATCATTAAAAGCTTGGTAATGAATTCAAGTGCTATATAAATCACATGGAAAAGTATTACCCTTAATACAAGCGTTATGAGGCTTTAATAATTGATGTCATCTAAACTGCTTTCCAAAACATGACCTTCTAAATTGGATTGCAGTGGCCAGAGCCATCCCTCATCCTGCAGCAGCCTGTTACCCAGCCAGCCTGAGTGGCTCCCATGGGGCTGTGCTGGGGAGCCTGGGTGGGTCCCA
>NW_008629345.1:0-271 GCF_000691845.1 Merops nubicus
GAAAAAAAAAGGACCCAGCGACCCAATAAAGGGCAAAAATAAAGAGAATTCTTCTCCAAAATTTGGGGGTTCTGCTGTGGGCCCCACGGAGGAATTGGGGGGCTACACCCAGAGGGGGGGGGGCTGCGAAAAAAAAAGGACCCAGCGACCCAATAAAGGGCAAAAATAAAGAGAATTCTTCTCCAAAATTTGGGGGTTCTGCTGTGGGCCCCACGGAGGAATTGGGGGGCTACACCCAGAGGGGGGGGGGCTGCCCCCGCCCTTACTGTGG
>NW_008629345.1:546-1785 GCF_000691845.1 Merops nubicus
TCCCCCACCCCCAAATCTGCCACTTTTTTGCTGGGGAATCCAAGGCAGGGAGGAGCCAAACCCTGTAGGAGATCTCAGGGAGGGGGTGAGGGAGGGGAGTCCCCCCCAAATCCCCCCTGTACTGCCTCAGTTTCCCCCCCCTCATCTCCTCCAGGGCTCACATTTTGAAGCCAAAACTCCTCAAACCCCTGAAGGGAGGGTTTCAAACTCTGAAAAAACCTCTGAATTTAGGATTTTGGAGGCGAGTTCTGATGGAGAGACTTAAAATATCAGGGAGGGGAGGGAGGGGGAACCAAAAAAAAGCGCAGGAGGGTGGGTCCCTTCCCCTCCCCCTTCCCCTCCCCCTTTTCCTGCTCCTCCGGGGGGTCTCCGTTATCATCCAATGTACAAGAAGGGGGTGGGGCTGCTGCAGAAGCCCCCGCCCCCCCAGGAAGCCCCTCCCAGGGGTCAGAATGTCCATGGCTCCTGGAGTTGGCTGTCGCTGCTGCTGAAGCCGTTGCCGGGGGAGGCTTCGGGGTTGGGGCTCTGCCGAGTGGAATCTTCTCCTTTCAAACTCTTCCTGCACACGGGACACGTGTCGTGCTGCCCAGAGAAACGTGGGGATGGGAGAAAGAGACAGAGAGAGAGAGAAGCAGCGCTTGGGAAATCGCGGGGAGGGGCTTTTCCCCTCCTCCCAGGGGTCTCCCGGAGCTCCTCCCCCCTCCTCTCTTACCAGCTCTAACCAGGGCACGATGCAGTTGCTGTGGAAGAAGTGATTGCAGGGGAGCTGCCGGACCTGCTCGGCCACTGTGTAATCCTCTTTGCACACAGGACACTCCAAACCCGTGTCTGGAGAGAGCAGGGAGGGTGAAGAAGGTGAATTCAAGGCTCTAAAAAGCAGGAGGTGTTTTCTGCAGGACCTCTCCACGGGCACCTTGCTGAAGGGAAGGAGCTTGAGGGGTTGAGGAGTGGGTAGAGAAGGGCAAAGGAGCTGCTGGGGAAGGGTCTAGAGGGCAAGTGTGGGGAGGAGCAGCTGAGGGAGCTGGGGGTGCTGAGCCTGGAGCAAAGGAGGCTCAGGGGAGACCTTCTGGCTCTGACACCTCCTGACAGGAGCCTGGAGCCAGGGGGGGGTGAGATCTCTGTCCTCAAGTGATGAGATAAGAGGAACCGGCCTCAAGTTGCCCCAGGGGGGTTTCAGTTGCCCCTGAGGAACAATTTCTTGCCCTGGAGGGTTGCCCAGGGCTGTGCCAGGCTGCCCAG
>NW_008629345.1:2000-2482 GCF_000691845.1 Merops nubicus
AACCCAGCTCAGTTTTTTTTTAGCTGAGTCCTTCCCAAAGCTCCTCACCCAGAACCTGGGCAGGTTTAGGGCTCATCCTCCTCCAGAGGAGCCCAGCAGGGTGCTGGGAACACCCCAATCCCTCCTCCTGCCACAGACACCCCAGCTCCTGACAGCTCCCAGCCCCTCTCCCCCTCCATCCCCAGCTCTGGCTGGAGTGTGGGGCTGAGGGTGAGCATGACAAGCTGGAAATTCAGCTGCCTCTTGGCTTCTGGGACAAGAAGAGATGTGGGGAGAGAAAAAACCTTCCAAAAAAGGCCTCAAAAAGATATGGGTAGAGAGAAAAAACCCTTCAAAGCCAACTGGAGAGCAGCTTTTCTCATCAAGCCCTTTCATTGCCAGGACTGGAGCAGCTCAGGAGGAAAGGGACCCTCTGAGGAGGGGGGAGGAAACACCCCCAGGATGAGCTCATGGCAAAACCATCAAGGTTCTGAGAAGCTCTC
>NW_008629345.1:2614-3283 GCF_000691845.1 Merops nubicus
CCCCCCCCCTCCTCAAAGAGAGGAGATTTTGGAGGAAGGTGAAGCCCCCTGAGGGGTGGGGTGGGCAGGGAGAGGGTGAGGACACAGCAAAGAGGTGGATCTGCAGCTGAGGGTGTTGGGGGAGCTCAGATGGGCTCAGGCCAGGGCCCCAGGAGAGGGGGGGTGAGTTACTGTCACCGTGGGGAGGGAGGAGATCTTCTCTTTGTCAGCAGGAGGGGGTCCTGTGTTTTCCAGCTGCCCCAAGAGCTGTGGGGGAAGAAAACACAGAGGTGGAGGTCAAGGATTTGCTGTGGAGGTCAAGGATTTGCTGTGGAGAACATCATCTCCCCAAAAAAACAACCCCCATGGCCCCAAACCAACGTCTCCCCTCTCAGCTAGATGGGGGATGAGGTGCTGAGCTCCTCCTGGAGGACTCTGAACTGCTGAGGAGTTGGGTGGAGATGTTTTGAGAAGAGGAAGAACCTCCTGCTACAAAAAGAATGGAGATGGAGAATCTTCTCCTCCATCCAGGGCCTCAAAAAGGAGCTTGAGGGGCTGGAGGGTGGACAGAGCTGCTGGGGAAGGGTCTAGAGGGCAAGTGTGGGGAGGAGCAGCTGAGGGAGCTGGGGGTGCTGAGCCTGGAGCAAAGGAGGCTCAGGGGAGACCTTCTGGCTCTGACACCTCCTGACA
>NW_008629345.1:3382-4047 GCF_000691845.1 Merops nubicus
AGTGGCCCCAGGGGAGGTTTCAGTTGCCCCTGAGGAACAATTTCCCCCCCTGGAGGGTTGCCCAGCCCTGATGAAGACACTCCCACAGGGATAAAGTCCAAGCCCTGCTCCTGGAACCACCACAGCAGCACCTTCCCAAAACTCCACCCAAACCCCAGGGCTCCTCCCCAGCAGCAAGAACCCCCAGAAAGGCACCACCACCAGACCCCCCCCAAACTGGACATTTTGGGCTTCTCCTCTAGGCCACGAGGGTCTCACCTGGGTGACAATAGCATCGAGGCCACTCTGTCCCCAGGCATAGTCCCCAGGATTGGAGTGCAGCATCCCACTCCTGAGGGCAGGAGGAGAAAGTCAAGGAAATGATTCCAACCCTTCCTTCCTCCCCAAAAAAAAAGAGCCCAACTGGGGAGGATGGAGCCTCCTGAGCCCCAAAACTGGTGTGGTCAGTTGTGGTGGATCCCACCCCCCTGTACTCACCAGGAAAAAGGGTGTTGTGAGCCAGGAAGGGCTGAGTTGGCAAAAAACCCTGCAAAGATCTGCTGAATTATTCTGGGGAGGATAAAAAAACAAACAAACAAACCCAAAAATAAACAAAGAGAGAAAAGAAAAGAACAAGTTGAGCAAAGAAATGGAGCAGAAGGGGTGGTGGGACAGGAAACATCAGG
>NW_008629346.1:0-476 GCF_000691845.1 Merops nubicus
CCTCAGCAAATTTGCAGAGGACACCAAATTGAGTGGGAGCGTTCATCTGCTTGATGGTAGGGAGGCTTTACAGACGCTTCTGAACAGGGTGGATCGATGGGACAAGGCCAATGGTATGAAGTTCAACAAGGCCAAGTGCCAGGTCCTGCACTTGGGCCACACAACCCTATGCAATGTTACTGGCTTTGGGGCGAGCCCAGTGGAAAAGGACCTGGTGGTTCTAGTCAATAGCCAGCTGAATATGAGCCAGCAGTGAGCCCAGGTGGCCAAGGCGGCCAAAATCATCCTGGCTTGTATGAAAAATAGTGTGGCCAGCAGGACTAGGGAAGTGATTGACTTCTTTTACTCGGCACTGGTGAGGCCGCACCACAAATATTGCCTTCTGTTTTGGGCCCCTCAGTACAGGAGGGGCATTGAGATGCTGGCACATATCCAAAGAAGGGCAATGGAGCTGGTGAAGGGACTAGAGAACAAGT
>NW_008629347.1:0-2367 GCF_000691845.1 Merops nubicus
CCCCTTTTTACACGGAACCAGAACATACCTTTTTCCCTTCTTCTCCCAGCTTCATTGTTATAACCATTGGATCTGCTGGGATAGAATCCCTCAGTCCTCTTCAGTTTTCTTTCACGTGGGCGACCACTCCTTCCCTTCCCCAGTTCCCCTTTTCCTGACGGTCATTTCGTCTACTTTCTGGGGATTGTTTTTTCCATTGACCAAATTTCTTGCAGATTGCACACTGGTCTTTGTCCAACCGGAGTGGTCCTTGCCTGGGTGGTCCCTTTCCTTATTTTTTCTCCCCCTCCCTTACAACTGCTACTAACTTTCTCATTCCTTTCATATATCCTTCTTCCCGGTTACTAAAAACTCTCTATGCCTCATCCAACAAGGTCTCTAAGTTCCTCCCATCTGCCCCCCGAAGTTTTTGAAGTTTACGTCTAATGTCTCCTGTGGACTGCCCCAAAAATAAATTGACTAATTGTTCTATGCCTATCTCAGACCCAGGGTCCAGTGATGTGTGATGGCGCATTGCATCTCTTAAGCGATCCAAGAATTCTGATAGAGACTTGGAGGGACCCTGTTTAACTGCATACAAGGCTGACCAATTTATAGTTTTGGGAATGGCTCTTTCCATTCCCTTTGCTATCCATTCCTGATAGCTTTCCAACTTTCTCAGTTCTGCTGTTTTATTTGGATCTCACTGCAGGTGTTGAAGTGGGAAATAATCTTTTACGTCCAATTGTTGGGTTTTATAATAGTCTGCTGCCAAATCCCCTGCTGGTTTTAGAATCAACTGTTTTTCTGTTTTGGTCAGCACATCTAACAATAATTGCATATCACTCCAATCTGGATTATGTTGCTTTATTATATATCTTAAATGTTTAGCAGTGCTTACCGGGTCGCTTCGGTAATTTTTAGCAACCCTTTCCCATGCTTCTAGGTCAGTTGTGGTGAAGGGTGCTTTAACTAATACCCTTTCTCCCTCTGGCCCCACTGCCTCCCGTAGGGGTGCTTGCAATACATGTTTTCTAGTCCGGGACGAGACTGGACTGCTAGGAGGGAGTGGGCTGGAACTGATGCCCCTTCCAAATCTGCATCCTCCTCCTGTCTCCTAGGGGGAGGGTTAAATAAGTCTGCTAAATCTTGTTCTTGGGCTATAGTACGATGAAACTTATCTAATTTTGTGCATCTTTGTCCTATACTGCATGCTGAACAGCACTGCTTAAGTTTTCCTTTATTTGCCTTATTCTCCTTTTCAAGGGCTAGTACCAAAGGATAAGAGGAGGCTCTAATTCCTCAGACTCTTTGCCATTCAGGGTGATTTCAAAGGGAGAAAAACATATCAGCATATAAAACCTCATCCCATTTTCCTTTTCTCCTTAAAAACAACATTAACTGTAACAAGGTGTTGTAATCTAGAGTTCAAGTAGGTTGCCACCTTACCCCATCCTCTAACTTATACAGGGGCCACCATTGACTACAATACTTTATGAGAGTTCTCTTATTCTCTGTACCCCCAGACCCTGCAATTTCCTTCCAATGTACCAAAATACAGCCTAACGGACTGGCTTTAGAAATCTCTTTGCTTTGGTCAGTTCCCATTCTCTCCTTCTTGTCTTATCTCGCTTCCACTCAAACCTTTCTTCGCAAACTTCCACAGTCTTTTCCCAATCTTTCTCCTGCACACATCAAGTTGCCAGAAATCTTAGGCTCTGAATCTACTTAATTAAAAAGCTCCCGTTCACACTGGGGGCATACACTACTCTGCCTGTCAGAAGAACAATACACGTGTCCTGCATAAATCCTACACTGTAATAATACCCACGTGGGATGCCACCCTCTTGATGAATTAAAAACTCTAAGACATCCACAAAAACAAGTTATTCCATTTACCCCTTCTAAGATGTTAAAATCTTTTGGCGCAGGTTGCTCCCAATCTAGAGCTATTTTCTACCCAGTGATTCATTGGATTCACAAATTCCCAAGGGTCAAGCACAAACCACTGGGGAAAAGGGGTCCCTTCAATTCCTCTAGCCGTGGTTAAAATATATATCGATCACCCCGTTCAAACATAACACTCTTCTGTTCACACTCGCACCAAACTTCACTGTACCTCAGTCACTCCAATCGCTTCGCTTTTCTCCGTCCACCTCAGTCGCCTGAGGTCAGAAACATGGATAGAGCTCCTCACTCGCTTCGTACCGAGTGTACGTCTCGCTCACTCGTACAACCAAAACGTCAGGACCCAACAATCACATGGTCAAAATCCTAGTGTCAGTTATAAAGAACAGAGATGCACAGAAACAGAGATTCACAGAGATTCACTTGACCCACCCCCAGGGTCGCTAGTGGCTGCTCTATCGGTCAGTGAATCCCCTCCGC
>NW_008629347.1:2398-3629 GCF_000691845.1 Merops nubicus
CCTCCGCCGGTCACTCTATCGGCCAGCGGTTGCTTGCAAGCCCACACTTTACCCAGAACCAGGGGCTATGCTGTGTGCCAGACGTCTCTGCACGACTTACCAGCAGCCCTAACCATGCGTACGACTTATAGGTCCTCTATATTCGATACATACCGTTTATCTGCAATGCCAGCAGGCTGTTGTCTGTCTCCGCAGCAAGCGAGCCGAGGGGCAGAATTCCTCCAGGGAAGATCCTGGGCCGTGGCTAGGACGTCTGCCCCTCAGTCGATCCTGCAGTTAGACAGAGAGCCTCCTGCCTGGCTCGCCAAAATCATGCACGGAAAAACTCCACAACATTAAAGTTGTAAAGTAGGTATGTATTTATTCAGCGCTGGGCACATGTAGGATCTCTCCACAAAGGCATGCGCGCCTGTCAGCAGCACCTATCTTTCTATTTATCTTCTAAAGTCTTACATATGCATGAGATTTCACAATATACCTATACATATTCATTACCTAGCCCTGCCTAGCCTCGCTTCATATTATAATTAGCTTATCAGTCCTTCTGCGCTTGCACAGTGCTCTTTAGTGGTCGTATGGTGGTCATCAGGATGAAGTAAAATGAGTCTTCCTTGGAGTTGAACTTTTCACCTTGTCTCGGTTTAGGGGTCTGAACAGCCTTCCTCATCACAGCGGCCTTGCAAGCCTTGCATTTTCTCATCCTGTTTTGGCAAGCAGTTCCTTCATCACAATAGCTTTACATTCTCTCATCCTGTTTCGGCAAGCAGTCCCTTCCTTATCATAAATAGCCTTACATTCTCTCATCCTGTTTTCACAAGCACAGTAAATGTTAAACAATATATATTGTCTAAACAGCTATCCTTAATCAATTACTTTTAACTTCTAACCCCCTTGCCTCATTGGTACCAACCACCCAAGAAACTCATAGGAAATTGGTGAAAATATACCTGGATGAAATCATTGTACATATATAACTACAGGGTAACTGGTGTTCTTGGTGTTCTGTTGTGGTAACAAAGTACATAGTTTGCCAATTATACTAAATTAGGAGGAGCTGTGGACTCCCTCGAGGGTAGAGAGGCTGTTTTTGGTTTGGCTAGTATAGGGTTGTTTTTCTCTTGCAGTTGGGAGGGAGCTCTAGCCAGGGAAGACAGCCAGATCAGTGGGGGGGGGTTTCGCTGCCATGCTGACATCATGCTCGTAGCAGCAGGGCCAGTCTGGGCACGGGGCC
>NW_008629348.1:0-275 GCF_000691845.1 Merops nubicus
CAAGGTGAGGGGGGTGGACATCTCCAGGTGCTTCTCATGTGGCCCGTGGGTCTGAATGGGGCTGCACTGCGCTGTGGGCCACCATAGGGTCATTTAGATGGGAAAGGACCTTGAAGATCATGGAGTCCAACCATTCACCAGCACTGCCAGGTCCCCACTGCCCCGTGTCCCTCAGCACCACATCTCCACGGCTTGGACACCCCTCCAGGGGTGGGGACTCCACCACTGCCCTGGGCAGCCTGGCACAGCCCTGGGCAACCCTCCAGGGGAACAAA
>NW_008629348.1:723-975 GCF_000691845.1 Merops nubicus
GGGTCCTTTCCTGCGGGCAGCTCGTTGGAGGAGGGGGCTGCCTGCTGGGCTGCAGTGTCTGCCCTCTGCCTCCCCAGCCCCGTGCCATCAGCTTCACCCTGCCTGTGGGTGTTGTGCAGGGTCTGGTGGCAGAGGGGGGCTACAGAGACAGTCCTGTGGCCAGTGGGGCTCAGTGCCTCCTCTGCCTCCCGTGGTGCTCTGCAGGGCGCCCTGCTGGAGGAGCAGCAGTCGCTGGTGCAGAAGGGCCTGGGG